>NW_004797372.1:1037575-1042031 GCF_000002075.1 Aplysia californica
TGATGAGACCTGTGAACGTACACCGCCAGTAAAATATGCCAAGGAGAGTCTTATAAAAACTTGCGAGGCCTGCTTCCAAGAAATTAAACCATTGTCGCCTGTAGCTTAATTCTGTTGCTTTCAAAATTTAGCTAACTCCACATTTGAACAACGACTTTGGCGCCCGCGTCATTTATTTACATCAGATACTGCAGCCTCTGTCTATTAGATCTTTGATGTGTTTGTTTAGCCTAACTAGTGTCTGTTTTGTAATGGTTAAGTGCATCAAGGTTGCACACAGAAAACATGAGGTCTATTTTATTTAATTTTGACGACTTTCCGCTTGGGTATTGTAATTCATTCATCTCGGGTTGGCCTTGATTGGCAGGTTCCTTGGGGGACTGTTAAAGCACATGAATCCAAATTGTGTCAATGGGCGCGTAAAATATGTATTTCTTTACAGTGATTAATTTTCAGACTTAAATTATCAGCTTGTAACGCACACCATAAATTTTACTTCGCTTACACCCCTTTTGTTGCGCACGTATCTGCTTAGAACCTATACCCTGAAGATGTACTGTCAGTAGGAAAATGGACACCGATATTGAAAGTTTTGGTATCTGAGAACCAGTTTCGAGAATTTATTGAGGAAAAGGGATTGAGGGGGGGGGGTGCTGTCAGGAAGTGATCGTTGTTAATGCAGACATAACTAACCAAATTAAGCCAGGAATAACGACTGAAAATCGAGCGACGATGTTGAAATGAACGCACACCCGGGGCACCAGTACAACCAGAAAATAACCACGAGGGCGTGGTTAGTGAGTGCCACTGGTAGGCCCTATGTCTTTTATTTCCCTCAGTTGTTCCTGTCTGTCTGTCTGTCAATCTGTCTTACTCTTCCCTGCACTAAATGGCCATTGTTGCATTCATGTATTTCCCTACTCAAACGAACAAACAAACAAACAAACAGCCTTGAGAGGTGAGATTCCTTACGTCACGGCCGCCAATTTACGAGATCCGTCGATAGTTGTTGTTGTTTTATTCATAATCGTGCCTTTTTGGCTCACTGCGAACTGACGTTCATTAAATTGCGTGTACTTATAGCTCAGCGTCCGTGCGATCGTCTTCTGAAGGACGGGAGATCAGGGGTGAATACCCTGTCCATGGAACAATGAATGAACGCCACAGTGGATGATTATCGACCCACTGTCGTGGAGTAAACAGGATGACAGATGTATGCCGCCGCGCGCAGTCGTCTTGACGTTTGAAGTATGCGGAGCAAAAAAATAGCGTGGATCATGTTATTATAATATCCTTCAGGACAGGAGCCAATAACTGGGTATTTCCAACTCATGGTATTTATCGACATTCTTTGTAAAAAAAAAGAAGTAACAAATGACCCTTTTTGTCAATTTGCTCTCTCCTGGAGTTAGTATATAGGTTGCATGATGTCTTGTTCAGCCATGATAAAGTCATTCACCTTTAATAACATTGATGTATCCGGAATTTCTGATTAACGGTTATTATGAAAACTCCGGAGCAAATTTGCTGTGGTGTCAAAGAGAAAAAGATTCCAATGTCACGTGTTATTGCAATAATATTAGCGATTCCAGCTGTCTCTGTGTCAATGGGTCGTAAAGAAAACAAAAAGAAGGGATCGTTCAGTGTTTGAAGTCTGTGTAGAAGAATGATATACGGTCAGTGGTAAAAAAACAGCAACAACAAACAAACAACGCTTGAATTTAATGATTTCGTTGCTTATTGAGCAACAAATATGTGCAATCTCAGTAACCATATCGCTTCGGAGATGTGTATTAACATACCAGGTATGGACGTTATCTGATGAAATTTGAAATAAGAATTATGCCTGGGAGGGGGGTGGAGGCGGTGTCGTCTGCTCGAGGGTGTAGAACAGAACTTAACGTTTTGTTTTGTTTGTTTGTTGTTGTTGTTTGTTTGTTTGTTTGTTTGTTGTTGTTTTTTTATTGGGGGGGCAAGTATGACTATGACCACACTGATCACTCTGTATTTACAAGAATTTGACGATGCAACCACACCATAAAATTATGTTCCTTTACCAGTCTGTCATTAACATAACCTTGCTGTCCGACTGAGCGTACCGGCGTGTGTGGTGTAGCGATAAGTTACTTTTCTATTAAGCGCTTCAACATCGCACTCAGAGACCTGGGTTCAACCCCCCCCCCCTGTGGGCATGTCTTGTTTTACATATTATGCTTTGTATCTTTCCGAACCCTGCTTGGGCATGATAGAGGATCCAAATTGAGTCCACAAGGGAGTATAATAAATGTAAAGTTGTTCCTGCTTCCGACCCGAACATTGGGGACTGCCTTGTTATACAGGGTGCCCACTACGGCTGGATCGGCCCGATCGGCCGACCCCATCCGTAGTGGGCACCCCGTATTAGTGAGACAACTTCCTGGGCCTTCGGCATATTGTGGTTGGGTGGCCAGTCCCTTTCCACGCCGCCTTTACTTCCCCTACTCAAAGTCAGGTACCAATTAGATCTACTGCTGAGTGGGCAGGAGCGGGGGTAGGGGAGGGATGGAAATCCGATAACGTTATTCACCTTAGGGAATATAATACCTTCCTAAAAACATACAACATACTGTATTAAACTAAATCCGGTACATATCACCGGTTGCACTTATTTCTGCGTGGCCTATGCACTTTTAGATCATGTCGCATTTACGGTACAGGAGAAGGCTGAAGCCACTGGTATTTCAAAGACAGCTTTGACTGATTTTATGTGAACCTTTTCTTGCGCTTAATTGGGTCAAATCTCCATGACAGTCATGCAGTGAGTCACCCTGAGGTTAGAGCCAGATTGTTATCTTGTGTGTCAGTGGAAACATAAACACTTCAGTGGTTGACCGTTTTTGTGTCAATGTGATTCTCTTTACCGAAACAAACAAACTCTAAAAAAAAACGACAAACAAATAAACAAAATAAACAAACAAACAAACAAACTCTACGACCAGTCTGCAGGTTTATTTTTTCCTTTGAATTTATATCCAAAATTGTAAATGACCTTTTGTGCACAGCGGGCTGGAAAGCGTCACTTCTTTACTTTCGCTCTTTTGTATCTCTGTCTGTCTGTTTGTCTTGATTTTCCCCAGGACGAAATGACTGAGCGGATGGCGGGAGGGCGCCAGTAGTAGAACCTACTTCTTCACTTCCCCTTTGTTGTTTCTGTCTATATTACTTTTTCTCAACACTAAATTTTAATGGCAGTTATTGTACCAATGTGCTTCTTTTTACTCAACGAACAAACAAACGAAATGACTGAACCGGTATCTGTAGTGCAGCGGTTAGGCGCTTCACGGCCACTCGTAAGACCCTAAGTCGCTTCCCGTGTGGGGAGTTTTTTTTTATGGAGTATCTCGGTTTTTTTTACTGGGACGTTGTATCCCTCTCAGGCCGGGTTTTGTGTCAATAGGGGCGAAAGACACTTACAATCTAACAGAATCGAGTATCAATTGTACATTGTTATTGTTCTGAGAAAGATGATCAACTTCTTTGTTTCCCCGAGAAGGGCCAAAGTGTCCTGCCTTCAATATGTCACGGATACTCTGAGTCTGTGGTGCAGCGCTTAAGCTCGTGCGCACAGAAGTTGTGAGTTCGATTCCCGTTCAAGGAAGTTTTTAACGACTGTCCCCGAAGCAACAGACCTCATAATTTATTACCTATATTGCGTCGAAAGGGGCGCGTAATAAATAGAATTACTCACTCACTCCCATCCACAGTGTGTCTAATCTCCAAAATTGTGTACAGCTTTGTGTAGATGGTTGGCGGGTGCTCTGGTGTGGTTTGCTTCTTCTTTCCTATCGAACATCTATCGTCCTTGTAACACCCCTAGTCTTCTGGCGCTCATATGACCTTATGCAGTTGCGAGCGCCGTAAAACCTCTACTAAAACTAAAATGTAGTTTTGTGTGCTGTCTTGTCCTTGCGCCACGTCTGTGGGTCTGACGACAACAGCTGCTATTGGTCTGGCGAGGTCAAAGATTTATGAGTAGGGCGATGTCGTTATGATCCGTGGCTGCGCGCTCTACTACTCTCCCGTGTGATCGGATTGAGGTCGGTCGCTTGTCGCCGTCTGATGGCTGAGACAGGCACAGTGCTGAGTGCTGAGTGCTGAGAAGATGAAGAGGAGAAAGGATGGGATTGGGGTAAGGGGTGGGATGTTTAGGAGGAAAAAGGGGGGGGGGGAGAAGATCGTGTCATGTCCTTGGTTTTATAATTGTGGTTACGTTTTTGGTCTTTTATATTGTGCTTTTTATTGAGGTCGGGGTGGGGGGTCTGTCCTTCATACCGAACGCATCATCATGTACTCGCTACTGTTTGTGTATGGGTGTTTTCTTTTTAGTCAATATGTACTGATGGTAAGTACTTTGATGTACTGATGGTTGGTGCTTTGATGTGTGTGTGTGTGTGTGTGTGTGTGTGTGTGTGTGTGT
>NW_004797372.1:1047710-1049342 GCF_000002075.1 Aplysia californica
TCTCTCTCTCTCCAACTTTGTCTCCATCTCTGTCTTACCTCTTTTTATCTCTCGGTCTCTCTCTCTCTCTTTCTCTCTCTTTCTCTCTCTCTCTATCTCTCTCTCTATCTCTCTCTCTGAATGTTCACAATGAGGAAGACCTTAACTGTCTCCCTAAGCTATCAAGGCTGCGATGAGACTATCACGTGCTCTATGGTCGCCTGTCCACACCTTCCAATCAACACGGACTGCGCTATACAGAACTTCAAGAAAATGATCTGCCAAGCTGTGAGGTGGGATTGTACTGTGTGTGTGTGTGTGTGTGTGTGTGTGTGTGTGTGTGTGTGTGTGTGTGTGTGTGTGTGTGTGTGTTTTTCGCATGCGCGCACGTATAATGCATGTGTGTTCTTGCACGCGCGCACGTATGTATGTGTGTATGTATAATTTGTATATTTTTTTCACGTGCTTCCTCACTTCTCCACCCATGAATCAAAGCCACGTCGTGGGTAGTTGGCGGGTGCTCTGGTGTGGTTTGCTCCTTCTTTCCTGTCAAACATCTATCGTCTTTACCTCCCCTCCTTCTATTTTATGTTTGTCTTGTAACACCTCTATTCTTCGGCACTTATACGACCTTATCAAGTGACGTAAAACACTACTTAACTAAAACTAAAACCACTCATGAATCTAACTCAGGTCGTCTATATGCAACGCCAAAGAGTCCTACCACTACATCACACACGCGCAACTCTTTCTTCTTTACTGCCAGATCTCAGGAATAGTCGACTGCTGGGTCTTCAAACTGCAGTGCAACAGAATTTTACGCCTGTGCCCATTTTTCCTACTTCGTAGGGCCCCTCGCATTCAGGCAGCCATACATTCCGATTTCGATGGTACTCTAGACTTTTTTATACTGACTAGAGTATTTTCAGAATTTTGAATTCTGCCCGGGGGACGGCCGAGGCTTACTCTTCTTATTTATTGTAGGAAAGGAGAAAACGTTATTATTTGAATGACCTCTTTGGTGCAGTTGTTCAGCTCTTTGCCGTAGCTTTCAGAAGACGTGAGTTCGATTCTTGAGTGGGGAAGTTACAAGTTGTTGTTTTTTTAACCGATTGTCTCCGTCTGTCTTCTGGGTTGTTGTGTCCCACTTAGCTCTGGTTGGTTGGCGCTGGCAGGCAGTAGAATATACGTGTCGATGGGAACTTAGAACATGTATACAATCTGGAATGTGCCGACCGATAAAGTCTTAAAGGACGTAAAGGAAACATTAACATATTATTATGTCCCCTCAACAGCAGACCGAAGGCTATGTTGCAGTATAGTTCGAGCCAACGTGCAAAAATCAGAAACACGAATTTGCACGTCATGTCATCGTGAGAATGTTGCTGCATTCAAGTTTCAGGCAAAGACAAAAGAAACGAAAACCCAGTTTGAATAACCAAATTTAATTATATGCTTCTTTTTACAAGTCCCCCAAAATGTCTTCTTCAAGGTCTAGTGTGTTGCAGAATAACCAGAATGCGCGTACTCGTGAGTTAAGCGAGGGACGGAATGGAGGAAATCGGACAACCCAACAATGGCATTGCGACATCTCCGTACCTGACCCCGATAACATTATGCGAGTGGATTTTATTTTATTCTTTTTTTTTTAGG
>NW_004797372.1:1051069-1052856 GCF_000002075.1 Aplysia californica
AGAGAGAGAGAGAGAGTGAGAGAGAGAGAGAGAGAAAACACACAGGTGCACTGAGAACAAAGAAATACGTTCTATAGAGAGTGAGACTGATAGAGTGTCTGAAGTAGTGAATCTATGCCAAAAGAGCAACACGGAGAAAAAAAAGAGTTAACGGTTTTGATGGATCTAACGAAAGGGGATGGACAACAGCTAGGAGCAAAGAGCAGTGTAGAATATTGCACATCGTCCGTGTTTCCCCAAAATTGGGCCAACACTGGTTTTGTTTTGTTTTGTTTTATTTGTTGTTGTTTTTTTTGGGGGGAGCAGGTCAAATTATGTTAAAACACAACAGTAACCTCATCACAATTGTTGATGTAATTATTGTATTATAATAATATGTGAAAAGAACACTCTTTTTTTTTGGTAAGCGTTTTACGGCGCTCGCAACTTGCATAAGGTCATATGAGCGTTCGGGACACTTGAAACTTTTTCAGTTTGTAGGAAATTTTGAATTTTGCCCTGGTGGCGGCCGAAGCCTACTCTTATCGATTTTAGACCACGAAGGGATCTTTAACGTTCGCAACTTGCCCCCGGGCCCTCCTAGATTTTTGACCGTTGTCGGAGAAGGCTAGGTGTAGATCTCCTGCCAGAAGATCAGGGGTGTGGCTGAAAGACAGCAGTAAGAAGGATCCAAGGAGTAGCAGTAGAAAGGCTGCAGAAAGAGTCAGGGGCCCAGAGGAGAGGGCAAAGGAGGTGAGGGGGTGGGGGCAGAAAGAAGAGACGAAAGCAGGCGAAAGTAGACGAAAGCAGAACATTGCCAGAGAGCAGGAAAGGAGGTGAAAGGAGACAATTTTAGAGAAGAAAATGTTTCGGTAGCTACCCGGATTCGAACCCGGGACCTTTGAATGAGATGCCAACACCTTAACCTCCAGGCCACAAGAGCCCCCAGACACTTTTTTGTTTCGAATGCTTGTTGTTGGTTTTTAATGTTTTTGGTTTTTGTTTGTTAGTTTGTTTGTTTTGCTTTTTTATTAATGTTTGTCCGTTTGTTTTTTTCTGTTTGTTTTGGGTTTGGGTTTTTTTGGTAGTGGTGGGGGTGGTGAGTTGTTTTTCAGTTCGTGTTGTTTTTATCGTTCACTTTTTCGTTTTTATTTTCGCTTTGTTTCTTTCCCGGGGGCAAAAAAAAGAGGGGGGGGTCTCGTAAGGTTTAAAAGAAAATTTGGTCGGGATGGGACCCCGTCACCTTTATGTTGAACTATTAAAACGCCGCGGAGAGGTTCCCGGTGCCAGTGTGCGGCTTGGGTTCTACTATAGCAGGATTACCTTCCGGCTTCCGGACTGCGCCGTACAGGTTTTATGTTTTTGACGTCATGAGACTTGATGTGAATAGGGGTCTATAGAGCTGGGCGAAGAATCGATTCCGGAAACGATTCCCACAATTAATGCTACAGAGGAAAAGTTCCGACTCCTTTTTACGTTAATCAACGGTTACCAGTTACTTTAATCATTGAAATCGTCTCTTTTTTTAAAAAAGAATTTATTTTGATAAATAAAAGGTGATGCTTCGTAGTGTTCCGAAATCAAGGTTATCCTAAATCCTGAAGATGTTCGGAGCTAACCTAGTAGCCACCGGAAGAAATCACATCATGAAATAGTAAGTACTTGGGTTCGGAGTCGAGTCCTGCGATTCCTAGCTTTCAATAATCGGGAAGCTAGCCGCCCAGCACTTACTAGTCTCCATTAGCTGCTTGCGTCGCGCGGCGATCGATCCGGCTGCTTGCCTCTTGGTCCAGCTCGTGAAAAGACGT
>NW_004797372.1:1055224-1057634 GCF_000002075.1 Aplysia californica
CCCCCCCCTCCCACCTCAATTTTTTTCCAACATCCTGGACCCCTCCCCTTTATTAGGAGTCAGTATTCCTTCTTGAATTACCCCTATAGTGTTGAAAGGGGCATTAAATCCGTACAGATGGCCTTTCTTCGTTAAGTCTCACGGTATGGCAAACGTTGTGTGTGTGTCTCCCCAGGTACTGGATTCGAAAGTTTCCCTTGCATTTCGACATGGACACCAAGGTGACCACAGCGGTCAAGCGCCTGAGCTCTTTGCTGCAGGCGGAAGGGAACTACAAGCTGAAGGAGTTAGTGGATGTCTCCAAAGTGTGAGTACTGGGCTCAGATTCCCTTGTGGGGAGAACTTTTAGATGAGTGTCTCTGCCTTCCTGCTGAGAGCCTGGGCCTGTGGTGCAGGGGTTAGGTGCTTATTCGTCTTCGCACACAGAAGACTTGTTTACAAGTTTCTTTTTAATTTTGTATATTCTATTTTATAATGTTTCTATTTTCTCAATGTCTTTTTTTTTTTTTTTAAACTTGCTACTGACATGGCCTGTCATATGTGGGTGGGTGAAGGGTGTCATTTTTAAGTCCTACTTCGTTTCTTTCAGTCTGTTGTTTCTGTCTGTCCTTCTTGCTATTTCCCTGCGCTAAATACCATTATTGTGTCAATGCACTTCACTTTACTCTAACAAATAATAATAATAATAATAATAATAATAGATAGCATTTGTATAGCGCAAATCCCCGCTCAACAGCAGGCTCTATGCGCTTTACACTCCGAAACATTCTCAGCTTCCCGGGAAGCATACAGTACAAGCAGCTGATTAAGCGCTCAAACACTAACATACTGACAAGATCTTTCGCTGTCTATAGCCGGGTACCCATTCCCACCTGGGTGAAGTGAGGAAATACTTTCCCAAGGACACGACGTCGGGTCCCTGACGGGATTCGAACCCTCGACCTTACGGTTGCGAGTCCGAGAGCCTAACCACTAGGTCACCGACGCCACACATGCTGTAGTTTTATACTCAAATTATTTCTGGCATCTCCTTAATTTATTTCTGGTCTTTCTAGCCTTTTTTTAATTTACAATGCCTGTCATAAACATGAACTTGTAAAATATATACTTCTTTTCTTTCTCTTCTTCTTTCTGTCTATCTGCCTTGCTTTTTCTTGCACTGAATGAGCATTGTTACCTCGATGTGTTTCTCTTTATCTTAATTCATACTCCAACCCATCTGCCTTGTATCTGGAAGTCATCTTTTGTGTGACGGCTCGGCTTTTTATCCATCGCATGCAGAAGAAGTGTGTTCTATTCTTGTACGGGCAGGTTTTTATATCAAGTATTTCAGTCTGTAGTCATGCTCTATCCATCCCACTCAGCTCAGATTGGCGTTGTAAAGCAGGGTGGAAGTTTTTGACCCTCTGATAATTTACCTAAATTGTATCAGTTGGAGCTGAAAACATTAGATATTTCCTTTTTAGGTGTTTGGCAGGTGCTCCGGGTGTGGTTTGCTCCTTCTTTCCTATCAAACATCTCATCCTTATCTCTCCTCCTTCCTTTTTGTGCTTGTTACGATTTTGTAACACCTCTAATCTCCTTCACTTATATATGACCTAATTGTGTTGCAAGTGCTGTAAAAATCTTACTAAAACAAAAATGAAATATTCAATTTTTTCTCCTGTTCTTAGTCCCTCCTATGACTGGATGCGCAACATGTCAGTGCGGAACACGTCCTGGGGGAAACACTCGCGGAAAGTCTCACTTGTCTTTAACCACCTGGAGCCTAAGGAACTGGCGGCCCAGCTCACCTACTTAGAGTACAAGGCCTTCAGACGAGTGCACGTGAGTACATGCTTAGAGGATAATATAGGACCAGTGAGTACATACTTACAAGATATAGGACCAATGGGTACCACTTACAAGATATAGGACCAGTGAGTACATACAGAGAAGATATAGGGCCAGTGAGTACATACAGAGAAGATATAGGGCCAGTGCACATGAGTACCAGTGAGTACATACTTACAAGATAAAGGACCAGTGAGCACATACTTACAATATATAGGACCAATTGGTACCACTTACAAGATATAGGACCTGTGAGTACATACTGAGAAGATATAGGACCGGTGAGTACATACTTACAAGATGTAGGACCAGTGAGTACATACTTACAAGATATAGGACCAGTGAGTACATACTTACAAGATGTAGGACCAGTGAGATATAGGACTAGTGAGTACATACTTACAAGATATAGGACCGATGAGTACATACAAGATATAGGACCAGGTAGTACATACTGAGAAGATTTAGGACTAGTGCATATGAGTGCATAATATGTAGGAAGATAAAGGTCCAGTGCACATGGTACATATATACATATATATATATGTGTGTGTGTGTGTGTGTGTGTGTGTGTGTG
>NW_004797372.1:1058386-1060836 GCF_000002075.1 Aplysia californica
GCGGAAGGGGGACAAAGAGAGAAAAAGACAGAGTGCAGAGTGAGAAAGAGTGGGGAGGGGGAATGTTGTGTACCTGAAATGTATTAGTCAAGTGTGTAGATTATCAGTGTGTATGTTTGTGTGTGTGTGTGTGTGTGTGTGTGTGTGTGTGTGGGTGTGTGGGTGTGCATGTGTGTGTGTGTGTGTGTTTAAATGTTTTCACATGCATGTATGTATGTATGTGTGTTAGTATATGGTAACTTTTTAATATTGTTTTCTCACAGCATTTGCGGGTATTGCAAAACTTCAACACACTAATGGCCATTGTTGGAGGTTTGACCCACAGTGCTCTGGCACGACTCTCCAAAACCATCTCATGCCTCCCTCCTGAGGCTCAGAAGGTGAGTCCAAATTGGTGACTTATGAAAGGAAGATAAATTGACATTTGAAAAGAATATATATGTGTCATGATACGGTGGAATCAGCGCTCGTCAATTTTTTGGGCATGTTGAGTTATTTGTATTATCTTATAGTTTGTTAATTTGTCTTGCTTTCAATGAAAAAATTAGCCATCTATCTTCAATAGAAGTGGAGATATTCTTGATTAAAGTAGCTGAGGGTTACCAGGTTTCAGAGATGAAATTTGCTAGAAAGTGGCCGCCAAAATTTGGTGACTACCAAAGCTGGAGAGTCTTTGGAAACTGTAAATTTACGTTTTTCGTGCTTTTATTGAAATTTTTGCTGTGAAATCATTACAGGAAATTGATTTTACATATATCTAGACATAAAAGATGTTGAGCCAAAAAATAAAAATTTGAAAAAATTGCCGAATGAGAAGAAAAATGCTGTTTTCTTCGATTTCATTATTTTGACGAGCGCCTGATTTCACCATGGTGGGTCACATATACTCCAATAGATGACACTGCCTATGTGTGTATATGTGTGTGTGTGTGTGTGTGTGTGTATGTGTGTGTGTGTGTGTGTGTGTGTGTGTGTGTGTGTACGTAGTGAAACACCACACCAATGTTCCAGGATCTGGACAATGAAAATTTATCTTATCGTATCTTGTCTTCTCTTGTCTTGTCTTAAAGGAATATAGGAATATAAAGTCACATAGTTGAAATTTGAAAAGAAGATAAAGTCAAGTGGTGACATTTGAAAAAAGGTAAAGCCAGAGGGTTAACATTTGTGAGGCGTGCAAACAAAATGGGTTATCTCTCGCAATCCATAAATCGGTATGTTGGCCAAAAATCGACACTGGGTTAAATTTGCATATTTTAAAAAATGCCATTTTGTTTGAGTATAACATGCCTTTTATCATTTCATATTTATACATTTTAAAAATGTTACCTATTAGCATGATACATTGAGATCTACGTGTATTTTCATAGGGCTCGAATCCGGGAAGTAACTCATTTTGTCATCATGCTTCACATTTGAAAGGTGACAGCAAAGAGCCTTTTTGCTGCACAATAGATGCTAGTCAAGCTCATCGTAAGATGAATTTAACCCTTCCAGCCCCAGCCATTTTTGTGCACTCCCTAATCCCATTCCCAATCAATAAGAGTAAATGAACAAATATTATGAAAATGAAAGTTTAATTAAGTTCGCTAATTTCGAAAAATGCCTCAATTCGGTGCATGTTTGTGTGTACCCCCTGAAACTGAGAATTTACACTCTTGGGACAGCGGGAGGTACAAGCACTGCTGAAAATATACGTGCATGGGGCTGGAAGGGTTTTTAAAAAAACTCGCCACATTTTCATTGTTTAGTTTATTGATTGATGGTGTTTTTTAAAACTAAAATATGTTTCTCTCCTCAGACCTTGATGGACTTAACAGAGCTGTTGTCCTCCAACAACAACTTCAGCAACTACCGCAAGGTTTACCACCAGTGCTGTGGTTTCAAGATCCCCATCTTGTGAGTGGGTGGTTGGCGGGTGCTCTGGTGTGGTTTGCTTCTTCTTTCCTATCAAATATCTATCATCTTTATCTCCCTTCCTTCTTTTTTGTGTTTGTTACTCTCTTGTGACACCTCTAATCTTTGGCACTTATATGACCTTGTTGTGTTGCTAGTTCCGTAAAACACTTACTAAAACTATAAAAAGCTGAGCATGTCTTAGTTTGGGAAATTGTGTGTCATATCTGTAGCAAAGAGTGTTTGTAGAGATGTGATCGACAGAAAATTATTTGTGTGATTGTGTGTGTGTGTGTGTTTGTGGGCATGTGTGCGTTTGTGGGTATAACTGTGATTATGTGTGTGTGTGTGTGTGTGTGTGTGTGTGTGTGTGTGTGAGTGTGTGTTTGTGTGTGAGTGTGAGTGAGTGTGTGTTTGTGTTGCAGAGAGAAGATGATCTGTTTGTACTGAAATCATTTTCTTTCATTGAGAGTAAAAGAATGGTTTCTGTGTGTGTGTGTGTGTGTGTGTGTGTGTGTGTGTGTGTGTGTGTGTGTGTGTGTGTGTGTGTGTGT
>NW_004797372.1:1061181-1142512 GCF_000002075.1 Aplysia californica
AGGAAGGACATAGAAAGAAGGAAAAAGAATGACAGTGAGAGCACATGCTTCCTATTTATGAATTCAGATTCTCCAACTTTCCTACTTTGTTAAGTACAGTCGGTTTGTTTTTGTTCTTTTGTCTACTGATCGGTTTGGTTTCTTTTCTCACATATTGTCCACTGTCTCTCCAATCAGGGGAGTCCACCTCAAAGACCTCATCTCCCTGCACACGGCATTGCCTGACCGGGTAGATGGGAACCTGCTCAACTTCCGTAAGATGGCGCAGTTAGCCGTCATCCTGCGTGAACTGACGAGGCTCCAAGGGCAGGACAATATCCCCGTGGATGCCAATATGGATCTCGTTAACACACTCAGGGTATTGATCATACACTGTTTGGGAAGACTTTTGGCTATTTGATAGATTTGGATGCTTTTTCTTTTTTTTTTTTTACTTCCTCAAGCGCCAGATTCGAAACAGACATCCATGACCCCTGTTCCCCACATTTTTCTGTACAGATGCTCTTTGAAAACCTATGTTATTCTGGGTTTTTTTTCTAAACTAACCTTAGCAAGTTGTTCTTAATCTACCTCTGCTGCTTTTGTCTTCTATTTTTCTAGCAAGAAGCTAATGATTATGGGTACTCTTATAATTTTGTGAGTTTCCCGAAGGAGAAAGTATAAAAGTAAAGTGTGCAACCCCCCCCCCTTCCAAATCTCTTCACATATAACAACAATCTATTTCACAGACCCATAGGACATAGCTCAAATTCCACTATGGCCCTCTCAGTGACCCCTGATTTTGCACTATTGGTTAGGAGAATGCTAAATCCCACTTCACTGCTTATTGGTCGAAAGGGATGTAACAATGTACTGACTGTTACATTTTGTAAATACTGTAAAATTATTTTGCACTTTTGACCCTTCGTTCGTGTACGTTTGGTCCTGGGATGTTATTAAATTATTGTATGCCGCTGAAGTAAGCACAAGAACGCATAGTAAGCCCATGTTGCACTCTGTAAAAAGGTAGCGCGAGCAGGCAGACAAAAATAATATTCTTCCCAGTGTCTTGTGTGAACATAGAGAGCACAGTGGGCTTAACTCTTTATTCAGGATGCAGCAGACACATGAGTCAGATCAACAACAGACCAAAAGCAAAGTTGCGAAACATTAGAACCATACACAAATCAGATAAATTTTTGCACATTTCACCGTATGCATGTTGTTGCTTGCCATTTTAAGCTTCAGGTAAAGTAAACAACGTTGAAAAAAATCTGCATGAATAATGAAGCTACGCTTCTTTTTTTTTAAGCGACTCAAAACAGCTAATCTTAACACTTCCCAAAATGCGGGTCCTCAAACAGCTAAAATTCTTTTGCTTGAAAGAATACAGACTCTTGATTTTAAACTTAATGATGTTGTGGTTAGGGATTTTATTATTCTATACATTTTTGAAGAACAGATTGACTGGTCTAGTGTTTATGTTCCATGCCACAGTCAATCACAACAAAAGTTTCTGTGGGTGGTTGGCGGGTGCTCTGGTGTGGTTTGGTCCTTCTTTCCTATCAAACATCTTTCGTCCTTATCTCCCCTTTTTCTTTTGTATGTTTGTTACTCTCTTGTAACACCTCTAATCTTCTGGCACTCATATGACCTTATGCAGTTGGGAGCGCCGTAAAACCTCTACTAAAACTAAAACAAAAGTTTCTGGAGTAGGAAAACTATTACTCCCTCTCTCCACAGCTCTCTCTGGATCTCTACCACACAGAAGATGAGATCTATGAACTGTCTCTGGCCAGAGAACCAAGAGGTTCCCTCTCCTCTGTGAGTTAGATTTGTTGTTAAGTCTTAACGTACCGCGTATTGTTGCGGAGGAAATTGTTGTTGTCATTGTTGTTGTTGTTATTGTCATTTTTGAAGCTGTTATTGTTGTTGTTGTCATAGTCATTGTTGTTGTCAGTGTTGTTGTTGTCATTGTTTTGTCTTTTTCGTCAACATTGTTGTTGTTATCAATTATCATTTTTGTTGATGTTGTTATCGCGGTCATTTTCATTTTTGTAGTTGTTTTAGTAATTATTTATTGTGTTTTATGTTATTGTTGTCTTTGTTATTGTTGTTGTTGTTGTTTTGTCACCATTCCAGCAGCTCTTTTGTTTTCACCCTTCTAACCATTGTCCTGTGATGTTGTTCCTGTGTGTCATGAAGCAGGTGTTTGGAAGGTGTATACCTCTTTTCTTTCCATCTGAGTTTTTGTGTCAGTCAGTCTTGATTTTCTCTTACTCTAAATGACCATTAGTGTTTTGATTTGCTTTTCTTTTCCCAATTTTTACTCAAACTTGAAAATAAAAGTAAAATTGTAAATATGTGGAAGTTTTTCTTTTTTGTTACCAGCTTAGTGTTATCTGTTGAGTTTTCGGTATTTTGTATAATGTTGTATTACAATGTTTTGTGCAACTTTTTAGTGATATTTTACAAAATTTAGGTGAGCAGTTTGTTTGTTGTAATTGCTCCTTTACTGTCAACGTCAACCCCCCACTCCCCGTCCTCTGACTTTGACTTAAGTTTTGTTGTTCACGTTTTCCTCAGCCGACCACACCCACAAAACCAGTTGTCTTCGCAGACTGGCTCTCAGGTATCAGCCCTCCAGACCCCAACACGATAAACAAACATGTGCATGACATGGTGGAGGTAGGTGCTGTTAGCTCGTAAGGGTGGGTGTTTGGCGGGTTCTCTGGTGTGGTTTGCGTCTTCTTTCCTATCAAACATCTATCGTCTTTATCTCCCCTATTTCTTTTTTGTGTTTGTTACTCTCTTGTAACACCTGTAATCTTTGGCACTTATATGATCTTATTGTGTTGCAAGTGCCGTGAAACACTTACTAAAACTAAACTAAAAGCTCGTAACATTTCTCCGCATTCTCTCTCGTCTTCTCTGTTTTCTCTTTTTGCGTTTCCATCATTGATCTCTCCAAGTGATGCCACTGGTAGGTTGCACTTCTTTTCTTTCTTTCTGTTGTGTCTGTCTATATGTCTTAGTTTTCTGCACTAAATCACCGCTATCATTACTATGCTCTTCTTTTTACTCTTAACAAACAAAATCTTTTAGGATTGAATTGTCCATACAGTATTTTGTATCATGAACATAAACAGTATCAAAACGGTGTGAACTTATTTCATTGTTTTGTTGTTTCATTGACTCATTCATTTTTTTATCTAATTCTTTATTTCTTGTGTGCAGACAGTAGAAATTTACTCTAGAGGGGGCAGGTATATGCTTTAAATGAATGGGTCTGACTGAAATGAGGAAACCATGTTTTAGCATAATTTACCTGATCCATGAAATATCAAAGCTAAGTGCCAATGCATTAAGTTCAAATCTGGGAAAATAGGCTTTGTCAAAATGGAAGAGCTGTTGTCTAAAGTTCCGTCCTTAAAAGTTTTTAGCGAAATTGCTTTGATTCTTAAATATGGATTTTACTTGAGGAACAGCAAAGAAAGATGTCAATTACAACCAGGATCATTATTCCATTTTAGCTGGTTTGGAAAAGTCTTTTACATATTTATTTATATGTTCTCCCTTTAATGAGAATGATCAAATGTCATAGAATATCGTGGTCAGCTGTGTGAAGTATTCTTTTTTCACCAAAATCTGGATTATATACATCTCAAACGTTTGCTCTTCATTAGTTTTGTAAAGAAAAGAACTACCGGTACTTCATATTGAAATGTGGTTTTGTTAGTAATGGGACAAATGTTTCATGCACAAGGACACTTTTGTTCTTAATTTGTTAATGTTGCTTACTGTTCACACGTTTGTGTGTAAGTAAAGCAGTTTTACACTTCACAGTGTGGCAATGTGCAGTCTAGTGTGTGTGAGACAATATACTGTGTAATGTGTATGAGAATATGTACACTACTAGTGTGTGTGACAATGTGCTGTTTAGTGTATGTAGCAATGAAGTATGTATATAGTGTATTGCCTGACACCAAGAATTCTCCCATGGTCTGAAAGTAAACGGCTGCTCTTGTTTTCTCTTATTCACAGGCTGTCTTCAAGAACTATGACCATGACAAAGATGGGTTCATTTCTCATGAAGAGTTTGAATCTATAGCAGGAAATTTCCCGTTCATTGATTCCTTCTGTGTTCTGGATGCTGACAAGTAGGTTATGTTGATCATTGTAATGAATGTATCATTTAAAATTCGTTGAAAGAACTTTTGAGTTGACCAATAGTAAAAAACTGAATCTCCCCTCAATGCTCAACGACATCAGAAGATGGGAAAGTAAAGGGTGATAGTACATAAGTTGAACATTTTAATGATTTTTAATTATATAGATTCAATGAATTGTTAAAAGTGGAACGTTTTGGTTATAGAAATTGAACATACTGTTTGCCAGAGCATGGGGGATGCTCAGAATTTTGGTTTTTACTGACTGGAATTGTATCTTTCTGCCAGAACGTTGTTCCCAACAAACCTTGACATTATTCTTATTTGATCTAGTGCAAACCAAGTGACTCAGGTTAACTCTTTGTCTCCGGCAAGCTGCTCCCAGTAGCCTGCGGTCCGAACCCCTATGCCGGTGAGCCGTATTCCTTTACGGCAACTTCGACATTAAATTACTTTTCGGCAAAAACTTGTCTTTTTTACAGGGATATCATTCATCAGATGGAGAACTATCAAAACAGTTTCACTTGTTTTGATTTAATGACTCATTTAGTGACGTTGTTGTTATTTTTAGATTTAGTACCAAAAAAGGGTCCCGGGCACAGTGGGTTTACCCCCCACAGAGATAAAAGTTAATGGAACCCCAACTGTGTTTTTGGGTGGGCATTTTTGTTTTGTTTTGTTTTTTGCTTTATTGAAAGCCAACCTCATTCATACATAAATTATGGATACTTTAGACCAGGTGGGCAAATTCATTTCAACTAAATCAAGACCAGCTTGGGATGGCACCCTTTAACTCTTTAAACCCTGAGTTTTTTGCTCCATTTCCCGGAGCTTTTTCTACAGTTACCTAAACCTGGTGCCCTATGTCTCATTTTAACCCCAAAAGCTTGCCTCCAACTTCTAAGTAGAGAACAAAGGCTTTGTCATTACTAAAAAACTTGGTTTGGGAATAGTTCAGAAAAACAAGAAGAAACTAGCACTAAATGATACGCAACAGTTGTCACTAGTATTGGATGTTCCAAGCATCCGATGGGGAACAGGGTTATTAATGCTAGACGCTCCAGCGTCCGATGGGATTTAAAGAGTTAAAACTGGACACAGTGCTCTAGGTAACTTTTTGTGAAAAATGCAAATTATGAATTGAATTGCAGCATAATAGTATTAATAGAGGGATTAGAATTTTAACATTCAGCTTACAAATTTCCCTGAAAATCACACTGCAGAAAGGGCCTTCTAGTCTTGATTCTAGCATGTTGACAAATGTAATCACTTAAAAATTCATTATTTAAAAAGTTGATTTCCATTTTTTAAAGATTTGCCGAATGTTTCTGTGAGGCGTTCAAAACTCTATGAAGAGCACCCTCCTGGCCCATGGATCATAGTTTGGTGCCCACCCATGCCGTATGACTGTGATTCATTTTGAATTTACAGTGAATAATGACGTGCTTCCCTGTTTTCTCCTTTTCCTTTTAAGTTTATGGTTCGTACATGTTGGCCAAGTGAATGTTGAGTTGGCTCTTGATTCACTCTTTCACTCCCCTTTCAATCTTTTAAAAAAATGCTTTGTTAATGTCCAGGCCTCAAAATAAATGGAGAAAATATTAATAACATCAGGTATGCAGATGACACAGTTTTAATAGCATGCTCCGAAAAGGACCTTCAATTGCTTCTAGATACTGTTGTAACAGAAAGTGAACATAAAGGATTATTGTTGAATGTAAAGAAAACAGAATGCATGGTAATATCCAAAAAGCAGCAAATCCTAGTTGTAATCTCATTAGCAAAGGTGAAAAGATCAAACAATTCCAACAGTTTAAATATCTAGGATATATGATAACATCTGATGCCAAATGTTCCACAGAAATAAAAAGGAGAACTGCAATGGCTAAGGCTAGTTTCAATAAAATGTGCCCAATCCTGAAAATTAGAAACATCTCAATGAACACCAAAATGAAAGTCCTGAAATGCTATGTTTGGTCAACCCTTCTATATGGCTGTGAAACCTGGACAATCACTAAAGACAGTGAAAATAAAATAGAAGCACCTGAAATGTGGTTTCTTAGGAGACTGCTAAGAGCATCGTGGAAGGAAAAGAAATCAAATGAGGTAGTGCTTGATGAAGCCCACGTGGGACGCTCAATGTTAAAAACAATCAGGAAACGACAAATGCAGTTTTTGGGACACCTGAATAGACATAAGGGTCTTGAACATCTAGCTCTCACTGGCAAAATTGAGGGCAAGCGAGGCAGAGGTAGGCTCAGAACAACATACTTAGGGAACCTAAACAAATGGGTAACAGGGAAAGATCTGGGAAACTTAGCTTTTTTGAGAGCATCCGAGCAAAGGAATGAATGGAAAACCATGATCGCCTATGTCTGTCGCAGATCTGGCACAGGATGATGATGATGATGATTGGTAGAGTGACAAAATTTAAATGATTTCGTTTGAGATCTTTTAATATTTACTAACTTGGGTTCCTGAAGAGTGGAACTACAGGCCTACTACTCCCATTTTTTTCCTATGTCTTCAGCTGTCTTGTTTTCTGAGATTGGATTCCCATACTAAAAAGTCATGTTACAACATTTGGAATGTTTTTCCTTCCCTCTGAATTTAAACTTAGCCTTTCCTCTATGGTACTGAACAATTGCTGTGACAAATTTAACTGAAATGAATGGATTATTTGTTCAATTTATCTTAGGGATGGAATGATCAGCAAGAGGGAAATGAAAACGTATTTCATCCGAGCCAACAGCCATGCCCTGCGCAACAGCTTCAAACATGCATTCCATGAAACAACTTACTTCAAACCCACGTTTTGCATACATTGCACAGGCTTGGTGAGTAACATTTAGTCTTTCCTGACACTTACAGTTAACCTCAACACCTGCAGCAGCCATGTTTCATCAAAATTGGTATACTCTGCAGTCACCGGGAGTCACTGGGATACTGGATGGGATGCATTAAATTATTGAAAATTGTACTTCTTACTGATTTTATAAAAAGTGGTGTCTAATTTTTCAGACTTATGCCCTTTTTATTAAGGATGTAGGGCTACTCTTGTAACAGATCAGTTGGGTTTAAGAGGTTCATTAACATCACATCATTTGACAAAGGTACAGTTAAGCAGTAATGTCTGTACACTTGTTGTTGATGTGTGATTCTCTGGATGGCAATGATTCATAATTCTTTTTCAGTTTTATTCAGTTTATCAGGCACAGGTTCAATTTATTATAGGAAGGAGGGACAATCCCTAATCTCTTTAGTTTTCTTGTTCTCTTGTTTGCTTTAATTAAGAGTTTGTGCTGCTGGAAGTGTATTATCTGTCATTGTTATTACTATTAAAACATTTTAAAAACAACTTTTTTCTCGTGTAAAAATAATTTGAAATACTTAAGCTGAATGTAAGTCAGATTGTTTCTTTTTCAAGCATTGTGTTTATTCTTTTAAAAATCTGGAGAAAAAAATATTCAAGAATACCTTAGAGTAGAATATATGTAAAGAAGTTTTTTAAATCCCTTAAAATAAGGAAGATTACACTTTCAAACAGCACTTTGATGGATGTTTCTACTTGTTGCTAGTGTTGCATTTTTTTTATCTCTGATTTTTTCCTTCCCACACAGCTATGGGGTATCATCATCTCTGATTTTTTCCTTCCCACACAGCTATGGGGCATCATTATCTCTGATTTTTTCCTTCCCACACAGCTATGGGGCATCATTATCTCTGATTTTTTCCTTCCCACACAGCTATGGGGTATCATTATCTCTGATTTTTTCCTTCCCACACAGCTATGGGGTATCATCATCTCTGATTTTTTCCTTCCCACACAGCTATGGGGTATCATTATCTCTGATTTTTTCCTTCCCACACAGCTATGGGGCATCATTATCTCTGATTTTTTCCTTCCCACACAGCTATGGGGTATCATTATCTCTGATTTTTTCCTTCCCACACAGCTATGGGGTATCATCAAGCAAGGCTGGAAGTGTAAAGGTAGGGTGTACTATTTTACTGTGTTACAAATTTGATTTGTCTGGTGCAATTTAATGTGTTTTGTACTACATGTTGTTTTTTTCCCTTCTCAATTAACCCAAATTGTGTGATAAAATGGGACTATTGATTCCAGTTTTTGTTGAACTCTTTTTATCGGGTCTCTAGTTTTGATCCTCTGATAATCGGTCATTCTCAAGAAACTCTTTCATGTGGTGAAAAATTATATTGATCAAAAATGATTTTAGTTTTGTTTTGTATTGTAACAAGGAGAAGCTTATTGATACAATAAAGGTCATGTAGTGCAGGAAAACGTAAAACAGACAGTTAGGAACAACAGAGGGAAAGAAAAGACATAAGACCTATCAGTTGTGCCCTCCGGCCACTTATGAACTTGTACTTATTGGGACCTTTATTGACAACACTGTAAATACAGTTGTAGCTACAACCATGATGGTTTCATGGTCTGTGAATACTGTCTTGTGTTGATTAGAATGAAGGAGTGTTGTGTAATTTGAGGAAAGATGCAGAAGAAATTTTTTCTGTTTTGAGAGTCAAAAATGTGAATGCCAGGCTGTGTGTGAGTGGATTCATGTGTATGGAGTATTTAATTTGTATGATTACATCCCCTGTGAAGTTGTGTTTATGTTATGTGTTACCCTTTACTTACTCTTTAAAAAGAAAATTCCTTAGAAATGACATTGATTTGTATTGCTTGGAGAAAACCTGTGATCTTATGTTAGTCTTGGTCTGTTTCAGACTGTGGCATCAATGCTCACAAACACTGCAAAGATCTGGTGGTGATGGAGTGTCGCAGCAAAGGCAGTAAACGCACAGAGTCAATGTCAAATGGTATCCTCACTTTACTGGCTTTAGCTGGTAGTATAACTCATGATGGAAAAGTGTCAGTAAATACTTTTTACTGGCGTCTGTAGTTTAATGATTAGGCTCCACACTATATGCAAATGAAGTGATTTTGATTCCGTTATACGGAAATTTTTATAGAGAAGGCCTATCTACATCTTTTTACTGGGATATTATGTCTCTCTCAGCCTTGGTTACCCTTGCAGGTAGGGTCAAAACATTCTCATTGATTTGAATTATGTCTAAAGGAGCATAAAATAAAACAGAACTACATATACTGAGCTTATTCTTATAATGCAATAATGAATTAATTTGAATTCTTTTACTGATTATTATGAGAAAAGTTCAGGAAAATTTTTGTCTGAAATCAACAAAAATAATAATTTTTAAAATTGTCACTATGATACTTTTGTTCTTAAACTTTTTGTGTAATTTTGTCATAATAATTTCATAATTCATAAAAAGTCTCATCTGTAAATTTTTATATGATCTTATTCTTTCGTCATTAAACTTGTAGCTTTCTACTCATGTCCTTTTCTTTCCCTTTGATGTTTACTTCAACACGCTTTAAAAATTTTTCTTTTGCCAAGTTTCTCTTTTAAACTGTTTTGTTGTACAAGTTTTTAAAAACTTTTCAGTATTCACAGCATGCAGATCATTCTTTCATTATGACACAAAATGATCTAAATTAGTGTACTTGAACCCAGGTGTGGGGCCTCATGACCTGACGATAACGGCCAAACGCAAGATCTCCCAGCGGCACCAGAAACGCTCATCCCCCTCGCACACATGCCAGCAATCGACACAGACAGAGGGCGTGGTCATGCGCCGAACTAGCAGCCTGCGTGTCATGAACAGCAGCGCAGGCACGCAGCACAACCACCGCGACGTGGCTATCATCGACGGAGAGTACTATGAGGAACAAGCTCTGCTCTATGAGAGATTGCTCAAGGCAGAGGAGGTACGTTTATTCTGACTGGCTTATCCCGAAGAAAGCCCTCATCTGATCAGTCATTCCTTAGTTTTCGTTGTTTGTACTTAAAGCTTCACAATCCTGCAGGTCTCAGCGCAAAGGTTTCGGGTGGTACTGGGTGCTCCTGGTAGATCCTATTTCTTTTCTTTCCATCTGTTGTTTCTGTCTATCGGTCTTGCTTTTTCCCTGTACTAAATCACCGTTGTTGTGTTGATGTGCTTTTGTTTACTCAAACAAACAATGCATATAGGACAAAGTATGGGGTTTTAAGAAGATTAGATTTCGTATGCTAAAGTAGTATTACATACTGACAAGAAATGATATGACAGAAAAATGCAGGCAATTCAGAGGCCTACTTTTTATATTTTCCGTGGGTTGACTAAGGTTTTTTACATGTTCATATCTTTGGGACCTACACATGAGACAAGTATGGTAAAAGGGTAGGAATGTAACCTTTATCTAATTTATCATTCTGAGGTTGATATTATTGTATCCATAGTTTGTCATATAGAGATTAATTGTTGCTATCATTTAGACTTCATTCTTGATGGTAGATGCTAAGTAATGAAAAACAGAAAAGGGTGTGATGTTGGGTTGTTGTTTTTTTTTGGGGGGGAGGAATTGTGGCGGTCTGTGTTATTAGGACCAGTGTAAGTCATTTGAGTAAATTTCCAAGTGTTCCGATTAAGAAGAAGCTCTTAAGTTTCTGTTTCTGTGTGTGTGTGTGAACTGTGATTGTAGAGGCACATCTGTAAGTGTGCTTCCATGTATGTGTTTTTATGTAGCTTGTGTGTTTGTTGAGTACAAAAGAAGTTGAACAATGAGAGAGGCCATGGTCAAAGGGAAAAGAAGGAGGATTCATTCAGTTTTGTGTCTCTGTTCCCCCCTCCCCCCAAAAAACAGCACCCCACCCCCATTTAAAAAAAAAAGAAATTAAAAGAATTATCCACTAAAAAGAAGAATTTTGTAAAATAATATTTTTCCTGTTGTAGTTAAGTTTTACATCTCAGCTAAAATCATTTGCCTGTTAACTTTGGGCCTGCAAGATGGGGCAGTGTAAACAGATAAAGTGTTGAAAGGAGAGTGCTTGAGAATCGTCTCTCATATGTTTGCCTTTTTATGTAGTATTGGAATTCAATTGGTTAAGTTGTCGAACTTGCGTCTCTAAGGTCGTTGGTTTAAATCCTGGTCTGGGCCTGACATGGTCCATGGAAAAGACAAATTTTCCTCATTTCTCCCAGGTGTGAATGAGTACCTGGCTAAGACAGTGAAAGATCTTCAGGTGTTAATGTTTTAAGCATCTGTGGAATGCCAGCCTACATTGAATATTACTGAGGAATCTAAGAATGCTTTGGAATGTTGTAGGTCAGTCAAGTTAAAAATACTATATTGTAAAACTCATTGAGCCTACAAAAGGGACATACATTATATAAATGCAGCCTATTATTGTTATGTACCATTGTTTTGTCACAGACAGACCTTATTTTCTTCTTATTTGCTTTAAGACGTACTTTATGTTGAGTGACCCTTGAAGGTTTTGTAAACTAGAAGCAACTAGTGTTCCTAGCATTCACCAACATCCTTTAAGATACAGGTTGAAAAAGTTATTCAGTTTTTAAAATCCATATTCTGCAAAACTCTCAAAAAAAGTTTATTTTTCTCTTAAATACATGTATTACATATATATATATCAGTCCAAAAGACATCTCTTATTAAAGATGTTTTCCTGTGCTCAGAAAGCGAGTGTAAAATGTATCGTTTCTCGTTGATCATACTTCAAACTGTTGCTTATGTTGTGAATGTGTAGTGTCCACATTTTTGTTTCCAGCCTGTATTTTTGACAAAGCTATCTCATTGTCTGACAATTTTTATCTTTGAAGGAGATCTCTCAGAGTCTGAATACTCTTTCCTGTGAAAGCTTTCTCATTCGTAGAATGAGTTGAAAAACTTGTTTTCTAATTTTGGGTGGTTGATTGCAACTAATGATGATGTTTGCGATATGAATAAAAATGGATCCATTATTTGTAGCTCAGTGGAAAAAGCTGCTTCAGCTTCCCTGTAAGATAAATTGCCCTTGGTGCTGCTTCAGTTTGTCAAAGATCTAAGATAGTTTCCTATTTCCTAAAACTCTAACTACAGCCTCTTGAAGTTGGTCTTTGATATGTTTATTTGAATATTCGGATTTCTCAAAATGTCTATTCTTTCGTTGGCCATGACTTTTAATGAAATTAATCGTATCTTTTATTAGTCTCTCCATGTTTGTTTAAAAAAGAAACAAATCTATTTTGCGTGATACAGTAGTTTTTCTATCTGCGTTTGTCTCTGAGTATCATGGTAGAATGTTTTGTGTGAGTTTCTATGCTTACTTACGTTGGGAGGACAAATTTTTTTCTTTCTTTAATATTCATTCTAACCAGATACTCTCAGCTTCCCTTTCTTGAGAATGGCCCAGGCGTTAAGTTTATAGCTGGCGGAACCAAACTTGCGAGTTTTGGTTCAAATCAGGGCTGAACGGGCAAAGCATTTTCCATCTTAGACAGGTGAAACCCTCGGAAGGGAGCGCTTTTTCTTTCCGTTTCCGCGTTGGACAGGTTTCTGTTTTATACAGGTAATTAAAGAGAAATATATCAAGGAGGGGGGGGGGGGAGCAGGGAAATTCCGTTAAGACAGGTTTCCGTTTAATACAGGTTTCCGTTAAGGCAGGTTCGACTGTATACTCTCTCTTGTTTTGTTTTTTTCTATATTCCCGAATTGCTGTACATCCTTTATGTAGCATACATGTGTACATGTTTTGGCTCAGACCTGAAAGCTTCCTCTCAATATGTATAAACTGTTGAAGCTGCAAGATACCCAACGTCAATCACAAAAATGGTTATATGAAAGCCTCAACTCAAGAAATTTACACTGAACGTTTTGGACAAAATCCTTCACCTTGTGATGGCTTTCTTTTCTGGATATTTTTCTTCTTGCCAAATAGTGTGTTGACATACTGTAATGTGTGATAATCTATTGTAATGTGTGTTTATGTATTATAATTTCTTTTGTAATAGTCATTCAGTTTGTGTGTGTAGTGTGAGTGTGTGTATGTGTGTTGAAGAAGGGTCTTTGCTCAAAACTTCTGATGCAAATTTCTTATATTCTGATTTCTTTTACTACCTTTTTTTTGTGATTTCCTAAATACAGCTCCATTTACCCTTGTTTTCATGACATCTTGATAATTCCTTTAGTAGGCCTACAATACGTATAAAGGAACAATATCAAGCGGAAAGCAAAAATGGTATTTGGAACGTAAAAATCCTTTCCCTTTATCAGGAGAAAAGAGAAATTTGACTCTTTCTTACCTGTTGATATATTAATATTTTTCTTTTTAGCCACCAGTGTCAAACATAACACACAGTAGTTATTTTATGTAGGGTCATAGTTCTCCGTTCTGTTCTTTCATTTAGCATTTGTTCTGCCTTCGTTCGGTTATGGTTATTGGTTTTTGTTCTGTTTTCTTTATTTTGTGACATCGAAAGGTGCCATATACTCGTATATTACTATCTGGTCTTACTGTTTTCTACATCAGCATCTACTAAAGATTTGTGTGATGCATTGTATGGTTTTCCTGTATTTTTTAATGTTCTTTTGAGAGCCTATGTTTTTTATAATTTTTTTTTTTTAATGTGTGTAGGTGAATTGAATGCTCCACTGGATACGTGTAGATTTTTCCAAAAAGGAGACCCTCAGTTATTATAATATTGTAGCCATTCGCTTAGTGTGTTTAAAAAAAAGTGTGTTCTCACTGCACCTGGTGTCTCTAGCTTTGTATACTAGATTTCTGTTGTCGTCGTTACTGTTACTGTAGTGGGTGGTTAGTGGGCGCTCCTTTGTGGTCTGTTTCTTCCTTTTCTTTTCTTTGTGTTGTTGTAGTTGCACAGCGCTGTTCCTGACAAAATTTGGCTTTTGTCAAGTTGGTAAACTGTATGTTACAACTTAAAATGAACAACCGCATCCAACAACCACCATCAACAGCAACAACAACAGCAACAACAACAGCAACAACAACAGCAACAACAACAGCAACAACAACAGCAACAACAACACAACAGCAACAACCACCAGTGTTACTGTAATGCTGTAGTTGTCGTGGAGCTTTACTTCCTGAAGATAAAGTGTGTGTTTTTGTTTTTTGGTCCTTTTTGTTGTAGTTTGTTTCCAGCTGATTGTCTCTGCTGGAATGTGTGGCGTTGTTTCTGTTGTTCTAGCTGTGTTCTGTCTGTATTTATAAACGTGTCCTCAGCAGGCAGTGTTGAGTTTTCTTAAGGCGTGTGACTTTTCTTCTTTGTTCTTGCCCATTAGCCAGTGACTCACGCTGAGGGAATACAGTAAGTGGCTTTTACTCTGTTTGCTGTTCCAATTCTATCTGCAGAGTTTGATCGTTTCTTTGTGACATTTTCTTTGACAATTATGTATGTATTATAGCATAGTGCATTTGCGAACACAGCACAATTCTACATGACACGTCATATATATTATATATATCAATGTATTATATGATTGAGCCCTCTCATTTTTTCCCATCAGTGTTCTCGCTGTTTCTCCTTTGTTCGTTCTTTTACTTTTCAGTTCTATTGTGTCTAATTTCTTTTGGGTTGTTTTCTTTTGTTTTTTCTTCAAAATTATTTCTCTTGCTGTAGTTTAAAGAAAAAAGAATAAAAAAAGAAGACTTTTAAAGATTGCAAAAAGATGTCCATTGCTTTTAAATGTTTACTAACAGCAAAAAGGGTATTAGAGAGGTACTGTGCACTGGTGTGTCCCAATTTTGGACCCCCTTCCTCTGAACCTCTGCATTCCTCCCCCATTTTTCAATTCATCCTTGAAATATTTTGATCCTTACCCTATGAGCATTTGGAGAACCTCACGGTCTGGCATCTCTCTTTCTTTCTTTCTCTCTCTCTCTCTCTCTCTCTCTCTCTCTCTCTCTCTCTCTCTCTCTCTTTCTCTCTCGTTCTCTGTCTGTCTGTCTGTCTGTCTGTCTGTCTGTCTTTATATCTCTTTTCTTCTCTTTCTCTCTCGTTTATCTCTATATCTGCCTCTCTGACTATGTCTCCCTCTCCCTCTTTCGCTCTCTCTGTGTCTCCCTCTTGCTTTTGCTCTCTCTGCTCTACATCTCCTCTCTTTTTTTCTCTCTATCCCCCCTCTCTCTCTCTCTCTGGCTCAATCTCTCTCTCTCACCCTCTCTCTGGCTCTCTGGCTCTCTGGCTCTCTCTCTCTCTATCTCTCTCTTTCTATCTATCTCTCTCTGACTAAATATTGCTACAAAGTTAAGTTACAAAAACTGACAGTCAACTGTGAACGGAAGCACTGATCTATGCAGCAGTTACATAATGTATTTCTTTGTGGTTCTCATCAGTTCTTGTTTGCTTGTACAGGCTCACTGAGTATGTCAATGACGTCTGTGTAGTGTTTGTTGAATGGCTTCACAAATGCGCTGGCTGTTTGTTCTCATGTTGTCATGTGGACTGTACATTGTGTTGAGTTTTGTATGGTGTGAAGGAGAACGGGTTTCAAAAACACATGTCTGTGCGATAAAAACAGGAATGGACAACATCGTCGTTATAAAGGCCTGCGCGTACTTTTTTGTTTTTAAGGGTGAAAGGGCCCATTATGTCAACAGTAAGGATGAATTTTTGTTTTTTTTTCCTTTTTAAGTGCAGTTGCTAGGACACTTGAATGGACATGAAGGCACTGATCATCTTGCTCTCACAGGAAAATAAAAAAGACAGAATGAAGAAATATAAAGGTAGACAACCCAAGCATGATTCAATATTCATCCTAATCCTATGCATACAACAATAATGACAGTATATGCTGTTTTATAATATATATAAATGATATATATAGGTTTCAATTACCTGACTGGAAGATGAACTTACTGTTAACTCTTTGGGGGAGAAAGAAGAAGTAGAAGAACCTGGGGATGGAAGTGGAAGAGTGAGGGGGGAGGGGGAATGTAAAAGGGTTATGATGATAGATTTATCTTACCCTTTGTAATTGCTGCAAAAGCTAAATGCTCATTATTTCATGACACTCCTATCGTCATCATTTGAACCCTCTCTCATACAGCCAATATTTTTTGTTTTGTTTGTGCTTGTTTGTGTCATTGCAAGTGTGTATTAACTCTGTCCCACAAACACTCTGCATCGTCTTGACGTCACTGAGCACCTTTGTGCGTGCGTTCGTGTGAACAATAATTAATGTATGCTTATAGAACTGAAGGGAAAGGGCGTAAGGGGGGGGGGGGGAGATGCCGCTTTTCATGGTATATTTTACTTCCATCCCTTTTGTTCGTTCTATTTATTTGACTTGTGAACTTTTCTTGTGAGTGATGGGAAGGCAACATTTGTAACTCCATACCTGGGTCTGTATGGTGTAGCTGATGGATTTCTGAAATTGCTTGCAGAATACACATGGTTGCCTGAGTACAACAATCCTGTAACCCACACTATGTTCAAAAACACTTTTTTGCTTTTTTCTGCTAAATGTAACGTTGCAGATTTTGTGTAAAATTTTTAGACATGCAGCTCAATAAATATCGCCAGTGCAATATTCCGACTTTAATTCTTAACCAACATTGTTAGAGAAATTGACAAAGTTTTTTTCCTCCTCCTGTAAAATGTTATTTTTGTGGGATACAGGGTTGTTTTACTGGGGCGACAACATGAATTTGATTCCTAAGTAGGAAGGTTGGGTTTTTTTTCATTAAGTATCTTTATCTCATAGCTGGGATTTGGTCTCTCTCTCAGCCTGGACTAGGTCAAACAGGCAGTTTGGAAGGAGCCCACCCCTTGGATGTTTCAGTGTGTGTCTCTGAGGGTGTAAAACATTAGAATTGTGGCGTCGGTAGTCTAGAGGTTTAGGTTAACGGACTCATAATCATGAGGTTGCAGGATCGGGGTTCAAGCCTTAGGCTAATCGTTTTGTCCTTGGGAAAGACAGTTTACACGGAATTTTCTCCCTTATTCCAGGTGGAAATGGGTACTCGACCATAGACAGTGAACGATCTTGTCAGTATGTTAGTGTTCTAGCGCCTGTAAAATAAAGGCTTTTACTGTATGCCTCCCAAGAAGTTGAGATTGTTTTAGAATGCTCTCATGTCTGCTTGGGTAATACGTGTAGTATAGATTGTAAAGCTCAAAGAGCTTGCTTTTGAGCGGGAATTTGGGCTATACAAATTCTATCTATTATCACCATTAATTGTAATTACTCTCCATCTTCTGTTTCTGTCTTTCTGTTTTGGTTAACACCCCCCCAAAAAAACCCACAAAAAAACAACAAACAACCAACAACATTAAATGATCGTTTTTTTGTATTCAAGCATAGTTCTTGGCCTCGGAGCCCTGCCCTTTTCTAAACCCTATCCGGCTACGGTTGTATCCATGTGTCACTAAACGGACACAGGGTGGAAAGCAATACTGAATATGTACATAATGATACAAATTAGACACAAGCCATTCTACAAAATTGTTCAAATTGAAATTATTTTCTTTGGGGAAAGAGAAATGTCACATTTTGCGGTATGTTTTTTTAAAAAAATGAAAGAATATGTGTCATGATGCAGTGGAATCAGGCGCTTGTCAATTTTTGGGCATATGGAAATATTGATATCATATTATAGATTTTTAATTTGCCTTCCTTTCGATGAAAAAAATATCCATTTATCTTGAATAGAATTCGAGATATTTGCGATTGAAAGAGATGGGGTCATCTGGTTTCAGAAGTAGGCCTAAAATTAGTGAGAAAATAGCGGCCAAAGTTTGGTGACTTCCATAGCTTATTAAGAGTCCTTGGAAACTGCAAATTAAAATTTTTTGTGCCTTTATTCAACGTTTTCCCATAAAATCCACACATTAAAGTGTTTTTGAATGGACATACAGGATGTTTAGCCAAAAACAAAAATTCGAAAAAAATGTCCAAATTGGCAGAAAAATGCCGATTTCTCTGATATCATAATTTTGACGAGCACCTGATTTCACCATGATGCCTCACATATGTTCTTAGTGGTCGGTTGGAGAGCAAGTTGGTTGGTTCTTTTTCTTTTTTTGCCTTTGTTGTTTCATTGTCTGACTGTCTACCTTTTCCCTACACCAAATGACCATTATTGTGTCATTGTTCCTCTTTTTATAACAATGTTTTTAAAAAGAATTGTTCTCATCTGCTCCTGCTTGACAGTGACACTGGCACTTTTTTCCACCCGTACCGCATGTATTATCCAACATGCAGTGAACTTTTTTACACCAGCCCATGGACATGTTAAACAATCCTATGCACTTTCCAGCTTGCTTTGAACTTTTCACTTCATTTCCATGGACCCTGAAACTTTCCAACAAACTGTAAACTTTTCACTTCATCCCACAGACTTGTAAAACAAGTCTAATTACTTTCCAGTTGATAGCATTATGGTGTCGTACATCTATAACAAATGATGTCTCCGCACTGCTTCCTTATATCTCTATCCTCCCTCCGAAGTCATGAGTTTCTCACCTCTCTGTTGGCATTGTCTTTATATATACATTCTGACTTTTAGTTTCTGTAGTTGTGACCAGCACTGGTGTCTGTGGTGAAATAGTTTAACTTTTCACCTTTGCGCGCTGAAGTTGTGAGTTCAGTTTCATTGTGAGGTTGAGGCATCCAATTTTTTTTCTCTAAACTTTGTCTATTCTTTAATTCTGTTAAACGGTTTACAATCTGTTCCCACGGTTTTATGCAAAACAAATTCTGAAATTATGCAAACAGCCCAAAAATGTGAAATTGTACGATTCTGTTAATTTTAACAAAGAATGATAAAGAAAAATAATCGGAAATTATACAAAAAATGATCAAATTTTGCTAAATTATGGGGGGTGCATAGAACCCTGGGAACAGTACAATGGAGTGAAGAAGATTATTGCCATTGCTTATGGTGCTGTCATGAACAGAGAGCAATTTAAAATCCCTGAATGACTGTTAGCACAGTTATACTCTTGCATTGCATATTATCATTTTTGTTTGATTATGTTAATTTCAGTTGTTTTGTCTTTGTTTTAAAAAAAGTCAAAATGTCGTATATATGTTTTAAAGTCGCCGTAGTTAGGTTATGATTTTTTAAACATTGTTCTCAGAGAATAATGAGAGGTTGGATTTTATACTGTTCATTTCTCTTGTCACCTAGCTGAAAGTTTGCCTTCCTCTGTTTTCTCCGAAGAGTTTGTTTTTAGTAGCAAAATTTCCTCTTACAAGTTTGCCTGCTGTCATCCCATGGGAAGGAGTTGTAGACAGTTACATTTTGTTCATTTGTTGTGAAGTTTCCATTTAGTGAAAGGGCCTGAAACTCTTTTCTTGCATTGTCCATCATTGTTGTCCCTTTTTTCCGTACACCGCTGATCAGAAAAGATGGAGACCCGATATCTCAAATAACTGTCTCCTTGCATGTTGTGTATCAAATGTACAGGCTAAAAGTTGGAGTCACGCAAAGCAATGATTTTTATGTGTTAAGATTTAGTTTTGCATTTTTTATGGCTACCATTTCAGAAATGGGAGATCCTCTTTCAAAATAGTTATTTAAATCTAACCCTTAACTTGTCATGAGCATTTATTTATCTGTGAAAAGGTGACATTCTCTCTTGAAGAAACTTCTGATCTCTAAAGCACTTATCATGTTTTAGAATTTTTGTCTGAATTTGGTCTTTTATGTGAAGTGTGTCAAATGTGTACTTTTTTTGTGACTTTACAGTCAATTTTTGACCGTCGGCACCGTTTACTTGCTCAGTCCCTACTAACATTTTGTTCGCCCTTCATGTTGTAGGACCATATGTACTTTGTTTTTCAAAATCTACTCAGGGTATGTCTTAAAATAGATTAAAATTTCTGTGCTTTTTCATCCTGTGTCATTAGATGTTAAGTATGGATAGTGATTAGTGATTAAATATAGCTGATGCGGAGAAGGGGAGGGGATTTCAGTTGAGACTCTGAACTTTGACCTAGTGTTCATGGTTGATGTGTGAAACTGTCTAGGCAAGTCACTGTGGGTTATTGGTAGAGACCATCCAACAGCGCCGTTATTGTCCCCCCCCCCCCCACCTCTGTTTGGTCTATGAATTTATGTATGTACAGCTGTTGGCATCTAGCCACTTGGTTCACCAAAATGAAAGGCAAGTTTTTTAGTTCAATTAATCACTTTACTCTTTTCCTACCTGGCCAAAACCACCACTCACTGGCCCATGGCTTTTCCCTGACCTATTTTTACCCCCCTACCCCACCAAAGGAAAATGTCAAAACATCCAACTAAACACACACAAACCATATCATACGGCCCGTCGAACTGATGGTTAAAAAGTAATCTATCAGATGATGATACAATATTGTAGATTTATTCCAATCATATTAGTTTTGGGTTTCCAAAAGTGATTACGCAATATTGAAGGTGTCATGTGAAATCAACAATTTTCCAGCTTTGAAATGGCATAGCTAAAAAGGTGCAACAACAGCATCATTCAAACTTCACAGGCAGGTTGCCTCCCAGTAATGCTAAGAAATGCTGAAAGTTATGTATGTGTACCTATTATTGAAGTGAAAATATGAGACATATACTGAAGCCAGGGGAGCACTTTTCTTTTCATTTTTACGTTTCGAAAGGGACAGAAAAAAGCGCTGAAGGGACTAAAAGTCGTTTCTCAGTGCTATATTTTATTTCATATCCGCTAACAGGAAGTCTATTTTATTTTTCGAAAACATGGATCGGCCAAGATTTTCGTGTCTTTTCATTACTGGATTGGAATAGATAGCAAGCCACTGGAGGCGTATTTAGCGGCTCTCGATCTAGCGAGGCCACATGGTAGGGAAAGTATTCATTACGCAAAGGAAAGGGGGGCGGGGTGAGGGTTGGCAAATGAATCCACTGTTACAACTTACCCTACGTATCGTTGCATTTTTGTGTAAAAACTCTACAATGCAGTTGTCGCTGATGGTGTTTGGGGCAAGTTGTGACCTTTTTCACCTCCATGATACTTGCTCTCCCATGTGTGTACGCTCAGGCCCAAACCTAATGTGAAGTGTCCTGTTCTTTTGTTCAATTTGTTTGCTCAATCATCTGTCTCTTTCGTTAAATTAAAAAAAATTTTCATCCTGATAAACAAACTTTTGTACTGTTGTTATAATAGACTAGATGAGTGGGAACATTTCTCTTCTTCATGGTATTGCCCCTCATTGATAGGGTTCTCTGTTTTTCTTTTGATTTTTACTAATACAGAAGCTCTTTGAGATGAGTCAATGAGCATGTTTCGAAAAATTATCCAAAAATTGCATATCAGACCCAGGGTTTCTTCCTCATCTTCATTCATTACCAAAATATTGAATTCCCTTTGTAAAAGTTGAGCTAAACAGTATTCGGTCCTAAAAGCATTTCTAAAATAGCCTTCAGATGGGTCGGTTTTAAACTATTTCTGTCTGCCCTCCTGCATATTCTGAACTCTGTATTAACGTGATCAGATGTAATACACTTCTCCGGAAATCAAACTAAACCAGAATTGTTCATGACAATATTGTGGTCGCAATAAATCTGAAAGTCTTCCCCCCCCCCCACCATGAAAACCCAGTCAGTACTTGTGAACTTTTTTTTTTCTTGACTGTATTGATTCTCTTAATGTTTAATTGTAAACTTTTTCCATTTTACCCTTTTTATCTAAGTGATTGTAATTGTGTTGATGTGCAGCTCCTTACTAAAACAAACAAATAAGCAAACCAGCCAACAAACAAACAAATATGCTTCATTTATTCTCTTGTAATCATATACTTCTTTCTCTCAACTCTATCATTGTTTGCAAACTTCTTTTCCACCACTCCACATGCTTTGGTGCTGCATTCCGATCACTGAAAACTTTTCTGGCTCTGTTATTGATTGTGAACATTTTTTGGTCTTCCCACAGGCCCGTGAGAAGCTGATTGAGGAAAATTCCAGGCTACGGTCCAAGCTTGAGGTGGCCAATGATCAGATCTCACTTCTGAAGTCTCACATAGGAGTTATCCGACAAAACACCATTGCATTTATCCTAGAGCAGATGGATGCTCTCCACATGCAACGCGACACAGAAGTATGACATTGATATGAAAAAACGTGAACTGTATCAATGTGTCATGTGGAGACAGACTGATTTCATCTTTCTCTCAAAAACTTAAACTATCTGCAAATGTGAAAAAAGTACTCACCCCAACTTCCGTACTGAAATGCTGCGCTGTAGGTGGAGAGAGGAACTGATTTCAATTAACAAGTCCTTAAGCTTTACGCTTCGCAATTTGTGAAGAAAGGGATTGGTTTGAGTTTCCTCCTACAAAGGCTCATCATATCGATGAATAGGGAGAGATGAACTCTCTTCAGCTTTCTCACAACCATGCTTAGCTGGCCACAGTTTGTGGAAAAATCGACGGATCTCATTTTCTTCACAACAATGTGTTTTTCATCAGAACTTTGGAACTGAGGTTGTCTCTCACAGAAGTCACAAAAGATCTGTGCACTTAAGATTGTACAATATGGCCGCCCCAGCTTCTACTGCATCCGATCTTCATCCCACAAACTGTTTTACACAACACACCAGTTGTAGTTGACCGGGAATGAAGTGTGTACATATTATGTTGTTGCTTCATCAATGCAGAAATGGTGTATTTGTAGAATCCAGAGAAATCAAATCATTTTGGTCTGCGGATGCGTCTGTGATCTTTGAACTGTTTTTGATTTTCCATGCAGTTAATTTTTTTCTTCAGAAGACTTGGGGATGATGATGTGTTTTTGTGGACAAACCAAGAAAAAGATCTTGGGGAAATTATATGTTCTGTTATAATGAGATACTTGTTCACCTCAAATGAAAAGGTAAAACTATTTATTTTAGCAGTAAAGGTTATTGCTACCCATGGTAGGCCTACCTATTCTCATCCGGTTTTAGCACAGCTGCTTAATGCCACATGGCAGAGAGTGTATTATTTTCGAGAATTTTAACTTGGCCAGATGATGAGAAGTTTTGTTTGTTTGTTTTTGTAAAGTGTTTTACGGCGCTCGCAACTGCATAGGTCATATGAGCGCGCGGGACACACCTAATGTTTTCAGTTGGTAGGAAATTTTGAATTTTGCCCGGGTGGCGGCCGAAGCCTACTCTTATCGATTTTAGACCACCAAGGGATCTTTAACGTGCGCAACTTGCACACGGGTCCTCCGAGATTTTTCGCCCTTTTCCGAGAAGGCTAGGTGTAGATCTTTCCTACCAGAAGATCAGGGGTGTGGCTGAAAGACTGCAGTAAGAAGAAGCGAAGGAGTAGCAGTAGAAAGGCTGCAGAAAGAATCAGGAGCCCAGAGGAAGGAGCAAAGGAGGTGAGGGGGTTGGGGCAGAAAGAGGGAACCAAAGCAGACGACAGAACATTGCTAGAGAGCAGGAAATGAAGTGAAAGGAGACAAATTTAGAGAAGAAAACTTTTCGGTCGCTACCCGGATTCGAACCCGGGACCTTTTGAGTGAGAGGCCAACACCTTAACCTCTAGGCCACGAGAGCCCCCTGATGAGAAGTGAAGTAAGTACAACAAAACGGGTACACTAAAAGAAGGTGCTTCCTTCTCACAAACAAAAGTAGTCAATGTTCTGGATTGTATTCTTCTCATTAATGACTTGTTTCTGGGAATAGTGGAAGCTGTGCTTGAAAATGTTCACTCTAGTGACTTATTGGGGTGGGCATGCTATGGGTTTTTAATTGATTCATGTTAGATTTTGTTTTTCTTTTTACGCATGAAACAGTCTTTTGATTTTGTTCTCTTGAATTTTAGTTTGAGGGCATGATTATATTTTAGAGTCATGGTTTCTTGTCTAGGTAAATAAATTTTGTCCTATAACTAGTCCCGGAAAGAATAACAATATGACAACCTTACTGTCACACATAAGTGGTATGACCTTTTGGGGAGAGGAATCGGGGGATGGGGGGGGGGGGGGGGTTGAAGAACTGAAAAACATATATTTTTGCTTTTGAACATTGTGATGAAATATCTATTGTGATAAAATGTTTTTATTTATTCACTTCCTACATCAGAAACTCTTCTCCTGGTTTTTGTTATTGCTAAATGAGCCCTGTAGAGGTTCTGACAGAAAGATGTTCTTACAGAAAGATAGTTTCTTATGCAGCTTCCTCTCTATGACAAGTGGGTCCTTTTGACCCGGTAAAGACAACTGCAGGGTTCTGGCATCTGTCATATAATAATGGTCAGGCTCTTCATAATTGCTCGCAGAAGCTGTGTTTGATTCCTGTTCGTAGAATATTATTTCATGGAGTACCGTATGTTCTTATATCTGCAAGAATGCTGTATCTTGTTCAGCCAGGGTTGACCCTAACAGGCAAGGCCAAAGATCTAAGTTGAATCTATGGAGGTGGACAATGCTTACAATCAATCAACGACAGAGCCTCTGCTGATGCCAAAGGAGAGGAGCGTCCTTCTCTCTTCTAGACACATATTTTCTCTTTTCAAAGGCAGAGCGCCTACTTTTACTGCTGACCGTAAATTTAGAAATCACATGTGCTTGTTTTGCTTTTTATTTTTAGGTTTGTTTTGTTTTATTCAAGTGTTTCATATATGAAACTAAATGCCACATGAGCCAAGGAATAAATCGTTTCGAGGACTGTGTATTTCTTCTCTATCAACCACCCACCTGTTCAAGTACCCCTTTGATTATTCTTCTGATATTGTAATTGGAAGCTGGATTAAGAGGAGTGTTAGTACACAGGGATTCAAACTTTGTCCATTCTCATTTCGATCAATTTTGCCACAGGTCACAGAAACAACAGCTTGCAAATTGGGCAAAATTCAATATTTTTATTTGAATCAAATCAGAAGATACTGAAGTGAGGGTTCCCATTCAGCCAGGAAAACAGGAAAAAGGCAGGAATTTCATTTTCAATTTTCCCATTCGGGAAAAGACTATGAAAATGAAAATAAGCTGGGGAAAACCGGGAAATCAAAAGGCTGCCCATGATTATGAATTTGGCAAAATAGTTATGTTATGATTTCTTTTTTTTCAATTATATGAAAATACGAGGCTAACATCCTTGATTCCTATTAAAGAAAAATGATTTGCTCTTCAGCTACCCCAAACCACCTACTCTTTCTGGCGTACAGCAGTCTAACTCTAACAGGCTCTGTGCATAGAGCCCTTGTTGTAGTCGCTCAGTGCCACTTTGTCTGAGAAAAACATTACTTGTGCCAAAGCCAGAAATAAGGCCAACAGTATTTCCACAAGGTGTTGAAAAATTCCTGCGCTTTTGAGTTATGTGCCACCGATGACCTTGGCCAATGAGAGAATAAAAACCCCCCAAAGCATCAAGTTTGAAACTTGAAACAATGAACTGTAGCACACAGCACGGTGGATAGTAATGCACAATCAGGATATAAGGTTTGCACTGAATACCCAATGTTTAAAGGTAAATGAATAAATATTATGAAAAAGGTTAGCTAATTTTTTTTAATGTGCAAATTCGGTACCCCCCCCCTGAAACTGAGAATATATGCTCTTGGGACGGTGGGAGGTACAAGCGCTGCTGAAAATATAAGCGCTTAGGGCTGGAAGGGTTAATTTTAATTTTCAAAGCCAGATTACTAACATATTTGTTGATTACTAAAACATAGTAGTGTTGATGAGTGGGCAGCCCTGATAAACTTGGTGATTGAAAATAACCTATCAGTGGCGATTTCTTCATCGCTGAGGAAATGGTTACAAAATTCTGGCGAAAACTTTGAAAAAACTTTGAAAAAAAGACATGAGTGGGAACCCTGTGAAGTTGAAATTGGTTTGTTTTGCCACATACTCTTGTGGTAACAGATAGCCTAAGTAAAGACATTTTGTTTCCTTCTCCTTTCCTCCCTTCCTTCTCCCTTCAATCTTTTCTCAAGCCTCTAAACTTAATTCTCCACCACACATGACTGCGAGGTAGGATAGTAAAGAAACATTAGTCAAAAGGTAACCAATCATTGTTCAGGTCCAACTTGTAAGCGTGCTGTTATTTAGGCATTTTGTATTGGTCTTCTTTGCTGAAAATTATGATAAAATATTTAATATTTAGTTTGTGGATGTTTGGAGAAAGTCGCTGCAAAGTCCTACTTTTTTTCTTTCTGTCTATTGTTTTTGTCTATCTCTCTTATTTTTGCAGTGCCCTTAATGAAGGTTATTATATCAGTATGCTCCTTTTTACTTGAACAAACAAACAAATAGGTAATTTAGACATTTGTCCATAATTTTTGTTAATTGTACTTTGTACTTTTCTTAGCAGACTTGGCATTCGTGGCTAGTCTTCAGTGATGATCTTTGTAATAATGACAATGATTCTTGTATATAGTGCCCATCCCAGTGTGGCTCTAAATGGTTTCCATTGTTTACGGCCAAATCATTTTGATAATTTCATGACAGCTGACCACACAAAAATGCCAACACTTGTAAAACGTACTCCTCTCCTTTTTTGCCCTTATTGTCTCTGTCTCTCTGTCTGTCTGTCTGTCTGTCTGTCTGTCTGTCTGTCTGTCTGTCTCTCTCTCTCTCTCTCTCTCTCTCTCTCTCTCTCTCTCTCTCTCTCTCTATCTATCTATCTATCTATCTATCTCTCTCTCTCCCTCCCTCCCTTTTTCTCTCTCTCTCTCTTTATCTATCTCTCCTTCCATCCCTTCCGGTTGCAAACATACTTGTGGCCTGACACAAGCCAAGAGATAAAATGTGCAAATTTTAGCATAAATACATTCTTGGCCTACACCTAAAGGGAGTAAGTACACATGGACAAAGTGTTGTCCATGGTGAAGATGGATTATTTTCCCAGTGAAATTTGTATACATGTGTAAAATGTATTATGATGAATGTATCATAACTTCCTCGGAACATTCTTTATGATTTGTTTCTTGGTCTTCGTTTGTACTAAATTCTTTACAATACAGGGACTGGCATTGTGGTCTAACTCTGACTGACACTTTTTAACACTGCATGTAGAAGATGTGAGATCAGTTCCCTTCTGGGGAGTTTTTGGTTGAATATCTCCGTCTGTCTACTGGGACGTTTTATCCGTCTCAGCCGATGTTGGCACTGGCAGGCAAGATGAATGGTCCTAAATGGTCTAAAATTTGTCAATTGGGGAGTAAAACGTTAACAGTTACAATGATATATATATATATATATATATATATATATATATATATATATATATATATATATATATATATATATATATATACAGGGAGCAGCCTGTGAGCAAGTAGTCACTACTTTCTATCCTGACTGTGTTAGACCAGAAGCAATGAATATTGTATTATGTACGGTACCAATTCTTCTAGTTTGTTCCTTCACAAAATGCTCTAAATTTCTCAGCCCATGTAGACCATGGTCTCTTTGAAAGTAATGTATAAACATCAAGAACACCCTTCATCTGCAGTTTGTTACAAGAAAGATGATTTGCTCATATAGGTGTATACGGTTATTTATATACATTATATATATAAATATATATTTATTATCTCTTTTGAACCCAGGAGTGTTCAAGCATCATCATCATCTTTATCATCATGATTACCATCTTCATCAATACTACATCAATACCACTATCATCATTACTGACATCAAGGTTGATGTACTGATTCCTCTATGAACAAAATATTACAATTTTACTGATGACACTGAATTGGGTCAAAAATATGAAAAAGAATTTAGATATTTGTTTTACCACCTCATCCCCCCTTCTTTTCCTTACATGTGATTTGTGTTTCTCTAGACTGATAAGTAGGCCCATTTTTTTTTTTAAAGAAAAAGTGAGAGAAGAGGGCTTGACTGTCATCTGTAGCAGTTACGCTCTTTCCCATTGTATGCCTAAAAAGAATGCAGTGCAGCCTCTCTAGAACGAAATCATCAGGACCAGAAAAACATGTCATTACATAGAGTAGAGTTGGCGTTATAGAGAGGCAACCAAAAATGGCCAGGGGGATATGGGGGGGGTAAAGTACTCTAAAAATGCAACGGTACGATCTGTGGACCAGTGAAATTGATTAGTTCCCTATTCAGAGTTTTTTTCAAGCTACTCCAAGGTAGCCCATGCTTTCTCTCCTTTCTTTTTGAAGTTTGAACAGAGAAGTCCTGATGGTTTTTTTGTGATTAGCGATCCGAGATACTGATAGCCGGTAGATAGCGCTGTCTCTTATACCCGAAAACTGTCCCCGAAGGGAGTGAAACGTGTTTTCACTTGTCGGAAAGCAAGCGTTTTTATTGGCTTTGAGTTCGGGATTTCTCTGGTCGAAAAGCAAGCGTTTTCATTGGACCAGAAATTTTGTCTTCACTGTCAATTTCAAGTTGCCAATTACCACCATATCGATGTCACTATTCATTCTGAAATTTCGTCTTCACTGTCAATTTCAAGTTGCCGGTTACCACCATATCGATGTCACTATTCATGGTTTTTACTTGAAATATGTCGTTATAGCGAGTTTTTTTATTACTAATGATATACAAGGAAAAAATCTGGACCTAGGCACCATGTGGTTATACAGAGGATGTCGTTATATATCGAAGGTCGTTTATAGAGAGGCTGCACTGTACTTCAGTTTGATTTCGGGCAGGAGCCTTTTTTTCTGATGCCTGTTGAATCTATAAGTGCTAAAAATAGTCTGTGTTAGACATACATTTGTGATACATTTCATCCAGTTCTTGTGTGGTTCTGCTCATGCCATCCACTGTCATTCAGAGGGCTCTGACAGTCCTGCTTGTCAGAATATACACATCCGTTTGCGAAGGAACGTTAGTTCTTCTTTACAATACAAATGAAAAGGAGCTCATTTTAGAAAAAGGTTTTTCTTTGAATAAGGCGCAATATGCAATGAAATTTTTCTTTCTGTGGTACGTTTTTTTTTTGTGTTTTACCCCCCCCCCCTCCCCCCCACCCCCCCAGGCTGCTCTTTAGTTTTAATTTTTTGCCTTGTGCAATCCCATTTGTGTGCGCTGCTAGAAAGGCCTTAGATTGAAAGCGTTTTCTGGAGCATATAACAGTAAGAACATTGTCTCCTAAGAAGTTGAGGAGTAGTTTATCACTATACTATAGGGCCTACTGTGTCAGAAGAATGTCAATTTCCCCAAACCCACCAAGTTAATGTTGTTTGATTTAGGTTAGCTAATTTCGAAAAATGCGCAAGTGATCAAAGCATGTTTGTTTAACCCTTCATGAACTAATTGACATCTTTTCTCTTCTGGCTTAAGAGCGAAAATGCCACTGTAGCACAGGTTACTCATTATTACTTTTGATGCTCTGACACTACTATAACAGGTTGTTTTAAAACCAAGAATTTTTTTTTCTATGAATTTTTAATGTTTTAATAGAAGTATTTACCCAAATTAAGCCATGCTGTGAACTGTCGTGAATGTAATTAACTTGTGTTTCATCAGGCGCATACCTTATGCAGGTGCGAGCACTGTAAAACTCTTACTAAACTAACAAACAAGCATTGTTCATCATGTTATGTGTAAACATCCCTGGTATCTGGGGATTCTAGATGAGGGAAAATAGTGCTTGTGCTTGAGGAAAATCAAATTGGCCTCTCTTTCATGAAAGGGTTAAACAGGGGTACGGTTTGACGTAAACAAAAATCACTCTAAAAAGAGGCCCAAGGCAGAATGTCTAGCCTCTTGGCAAACATTAAGTTTCTGCCCTTTAAATTTGTGAATTTTTCAAGATTTTGTTTAATATAAACATTTCTGGGTTTTTTTTCCCCAATCAAGTATTCCGTGGTATGCTTGGCTTTTCAGACTTTTTGTATGTGGGTTTTGTTTGTGACTTTCTTGTTGATCATCTGTACAGTGTCTACGTACAATCTACGTACAATCTACGTTCAGTCTATACGTACAGTCTACATACAGTGTGGGTTTTCACTCCTATCACCTTCTCCATGCTGTTGTTTTTACTCTTGTCACTCATGTTGACATTGCTGACCCTCGACTGATACAGGGTTTGATTCATGTATCCATCGTGGGATTTGACCCACAGACCATGTGGGCTTTGACCATTGTAAATAAGAAGATCTCACATGGAAACCCTGTTGATTCTGCACTAGGCAGGCCGCTGCTTTATATAATTCACCTGTAAAGTAAAGCTTGTTACCTCGAAGAAAAGGAGTCTGCTGCTTTATCTATCTATTGGACCTGTAAAATAGAGCTTGTAAAGTGAATGTAAAGAATTGTTTACCTGTTAACTCTGTATACAATTTTTCTGGCGTTATGGTTTGGGTAGGGTTGTACCCAGAACAAAATAATTTAACACCCAAAATACAACACGAGGATTTTGTATCTTCTTGGTTTAATATTCCTTGTTGTTATTGATGCATCTTATAATGTTTTATCAGTTACCATGGACACTCTATTTCCTAGAATTCTTTTCTTTAGTCTTGCAAAGTGAAGAAAAGTGAGAGTGTTTGTTTTTGTATATCTGCAGACCAGTAAATGTTGCTTTGTGTTGAAGGTCGCCCTGATACTGCTGAATACAGAGCTTGGGTCAGAATAAATAGAGAGATTTTGGTGGTCACATTTTTCCTTCATCTTTTCAGAACTTCAGGGATCTCAGATGCTTCAGCTTCATACTTTTTTTCGTGATATGTTATAACCTGTGTCCTATTGTAATAGAGCTCAAAGATTTTTTAATTTTTTTTTTGGGGGGGGGGGGGGGTGGTGGCGTAATTTGGGGGGGGGGGGGGAATATTATACAGAGGCACTAGTTAAATATTCTAGAGTTCAAAAGTATGATCGAGGTGTGTGTTATTCTCTCAGACTGAGACATGACATAGGTTAGACATTACTGTGAAATAACTGTAGGAAATTAAAACACCCGTGACTCAATGCTACTCAAAAGGATTAATATAAAAAGCAGCGATTATATCAAAGTCAGAAAATGCCATTGTAAAGTTTTGGTAAACGTTCATAGCCTGTTTGTCTCATTACACCACTTAAAAGAAAATAATAGATAAAATCTGCACATTGGGGGAACTTCCTTGCAGCTTTCAATAAACTGATTTCTCTTTTTGACAGACAGACAGACAGACAGACAGACAGACAGACAGACAGACAGACAGAATAATTGATTAAAGAATAATATAAAGAGAAGGGAGGATTCGCCTAAATGAGGTTAAAAATTAATCATGGCTTGTGAGAAATGGAGAATGCATGCAATCGAATCTCAGACAAGTTATACTTAAATCATTTGAAGCATCCTTTTGTGTGATCACATTCGCGCATGTGTTTTTGTGTGTGTGTGTGTGTGTGCGCGCGCGCGTGCGCGTGTATGTGTTTGTGTGTTCGCACGTGTATGTGTTTGTGTGTGCGTGTATGTGTTTGTTTGTTTTTGTGTGTGTGTTTATTAGTGTGTGTAATATGTGTGTGTGTGTGAGAAAGAGACTTCTTTTGTATGTGTAAGGGTAGAAAATTATAGACCTAGATCCGTTCAGGCGAATCTATCAATATGCATACTTTTGCTTGATTTAATATTATTCTCATTTTTCAATGCATCTTCCAATCCTTGATACACTAATTTTGAAGTGCTAATTGTGGTGCTGATAGTATAATTATTTATAACAAAAATGCGCAAAGCAGAAAAAACAGTATTGATAATGGCAAAAACAACAAATTACTAAGATGGTCTGAAAACTGCAAAAGAAAAAGGTGAAAAAAAATGCAATGCAATTACAATGCAGCAACAAACAAAAGCAATGAAGATTGCAAAATCTTTGCTTTGACTTAAAGCCTCCCTTTGAGTATATTTACCTCAATACTCTGAGGTTTTTAACTCGAGTGAGTGCGAGTATTTAAAAGCTATTCGAATGAGTAGGCCTACTCAAAGTGGCTAGATCGATAGTCTAGTGTTGGTGTAGACTCGAGTACTCACACACCCGTAATAGATGGGTTCATAGTATAAGATCAGTTGGGATTTGACTTGAGTTTGGAATCTCTGGGGAAGGAATCTAAGTTTTTGTGTTGTGCTTTTTTTTTCTTTTCCTTTTTTTGGGGGGGTATGTGCCTGGAGAAAGGTCCCCAGTAGTCTGCAAAGCTATTTTTAAGCAACGGGGTGAAAAGGCCAAAAATATTTTTCCTAGTCAAAAATGTTGTTTCATCAGAAACATTTATGTTTAATCATTCTGAATAACATATTGAAGGAATGTTATGACATTTTATGTCTATGTATTTTTTTAATTAATTAGTTTTGCAACATGTTGCAAGAGATTGGGTCAATATATATACTAAGATTAAAGCCATTTTTCTCCAAATTTTTGTTTTTAAATCCTGTGTTACAAAATGTGGCATATCTTTAAAACCACTTTAGATATTTGGCGTGTTCAGCATTGAATCTGCTACAATAAAAATATGCTCTTATTTTATTTCAATATCCAAAATTTCTGACAACGGGGACCTTTCTCAAGGCACACACACATTTTAAAATCAGACATAGACCACTAGTCTGAGACTGCATATTTTGTATCTGTAATGCAGGTCATGGGATTTACCCCCACCCACTAACACAGACTGAAGGAATGAACAAACTCTATGGACCACAATGACAATGTGTTGTGCGTGGCTTCCTTGACCTGGGCCATGCTGGAGTCAGGCCCTGAATGATTTTTTGCAAGGAACAGTAAAATTGCGGCAGTGGCCTTTTCTTTCTTTTTCAGAAAGACTTACCGCCGTTTGCGGTGTTGCGGTTATTCGCTTTGTTGTCACACGCAAGGAAACACACAAGTTCAATTCTCGAATGGGGAGAAAATTTTTATTTTGTATCTCTGTCTTTCTGGTTGGATGTATCCCTCTCAGCCTGGGTTGACCCTGACAGGCAGGATTTGGAGCCTGCCTTTTGAATGATATTGTGTTGATGGAGGCGTAAAAGCACCTACATTTGAAAAAGAATAATCAATATGAACCCTCACAAGGATGCAGGCTGAGGATTTGAATACTTTACTTTAGAGACTTAACAAAGCTGTTTTTGTTTTTTCTTCCATTTGGTGCTTGTTTGGAGCGCGCCACTGGTAGGTCCTATATCTTTACTTTCACCCTGTTTTTTTGTGTCTGTCTGTCTTACTTTTTTTCAGCATTAAATGACCATTATTGTGTCGATGTGCTTTTCTTTACTCAAACAGTCAGAACGTTGCGTTCACTTTTGTTTTTTGTAGGTTTATTTTATTTATATATTTATTTATTCAAATATTTTTTTTGTTTGGGGAGGGGGGGGTGGGGGTATCTGTGACGCAAACCATGGTATACATTCACATAGTGATTTGTGAGGCAGCATGGTGGAATCAGGCTCTCGTCAAAATAATCAAAGTGAAGAAACTTGCATTTTTCCGCAGGTTTGTGAATTTTTATCAAATTTTTGTTTTTCGGCTAAACTCTTTTCATACCCATTAAAGAACTCGTTTATGTGTGGATTCTTCTGAAAAACGTTGATTAAAGATACAAAAAATGTAAATTTTTAGTTACCACGGACTCTTTTGCTAAGGAAATACCAAATCTTTGGAGGCCATTTTCTCACTAATTTTACCTCTGAAAATAGGTGAACCCCATCTCCTTCTTTCGCAAATATCTCGACTTGTATTCAAGATAAATGGATATTTTTTTTCATCCATATAAAGACCAGTAAACAAGCTTTAAGATGATACCAATAACTCTACATGGCCAAAAATTGACGAGAGCCTGATTCCACAATGCTGCCTCACATTTACTTGTATGAATCATGGAGTGTTTTGTAGTACAACCAGGATATATTCAGTGGTGGCCTAAACCTGTGTACAAAGGGTGCATTCTTTGTCTCAGCTTTCAGATACTTTTTGAGTTTCCATAGTACTTGGGCTTTTTGTACACTTGATTCATCCTGAAGAGTTTGTAATGTCTGTATATTTGAATCATATTGAAGGGTTTGTAATAATTGCTGTACATGTGTTATTTGGACAGTCTGTTTGTTTGAATCATGTTGAAGGGTTTGTAATTATCAGTCCGTCTCTCCCTCTGGTGATGATCCGATGGGAGTTCCTATGCTTTAAACCATAATTGATCAATGTTCTTTGTATATAGATTCTTCATCGGACCTTCAACATCAAATTTGTGATAATGGCATAATATTTTCTCCTTCCATGTAACTTTAGTTTTACTTTTAAATGTCATGCTCCAAGTTTCAGCTTTTCTTGTTGCATTACTGCAACAACACACCATTCATTTATAATTTTTTTTTTTTTTAAATTTCAGCATGTTTTATTATTTTTTCCTTACCAATACTTTAAGCAATTATGTTCTTTTATTCAGCTATATTTGTTATGTTCCCTCTTGTTGATATTGACTACTGCTGCATTTTCAAGTTTCTGTCTCATTGACTTTTATTCAACCTAGTTTTTGCCCATCAATTTTTATGTCCTATTTTCTTTTGTTATCTCTCTATCTTTTCTTTTACTTGCTTTTATTCCCCCCCCCCCCCCCCCCCAACCCCCATCCCCAATCAGAATTGGGACTTCGAACTTTTTTACAATAGATTAGATTTTAATTAATTACCAACTGAACTTCTTTACAATAGATTAGATTTTAATTAATTACCAACTGTGCCGCAATCACTCGTAGTCAAACTTGTGCTCTCAATTAAAGCTGAGTCCCAAAACATAAAATCGTAAATGTCGGAATCTGCAATACAGTATTCCTTTTATAGGAGGTTTCATTCCAGAACCTCCGATGATAGGGGAAAATCCACAATGTTGAAATGATATATATTTATTATGCATTTTACCCCTCTGAAAACCCTCCCAGTTCTCGTATAAACCTTTCTTATGCTTTTTTCAACACTGTCTTTAGTAGGGGTATGAGAGACCAAGAATATTTTTTAAAATACAAAATGTTTTGTTAATTATTGTACCAAAATTGAAATTTCTTATTGAATTTTTTATGGAACAGCAAAGATGTTAAAACTTGAATTGTGACAACAAATCAGCTGAAAAATAAAACATGATATGCTGAGTCAGCAAAATGGGAGTAGTAATGCTGTAAGCTGCTTTTGGATTCTATCACTGAAAAGAGACAAGGGCTGCAATTCCTTTAAGAGATGTTTTTATGACTTGCCATCTTGTATTCCTGCAGCTTACCACTAATAGACTTTCACCTCTTTTATTGCTTGAGGAAGTTGAGGAAGGAGTACCTTTTGTTTCTTTAAGTTTAGTTAACTCAGTAACGATCCAATGTCCAGATCATAATTGAGCAAATAGAAACTATACAAATACAGAGTCTTTGAATTACCTGTATTTTATCTCTGCAAACATGTATGACTTTATGCATGTGAAGACCTGAGAGGAAAACTATGATAAGAATTATTACTACCAATTTGTTATCATTGAAAAATTGTCTTTGTGAGCTTAGAAACCCTTTATTTATATCCATCATATGGGCTAAGACATTCCTTCATGAAAGTTTAAGAATGGTTTGTAAAGTGTATTTCTATAGAAGAATTTATGATTAAAAAGGAAATAAAATTATACCCCTTTATTCTTTTGTAATCGAAGGAGACTAAGAACAATTATTGTCATTTTGTCTCTGTGGATGATTTTTTTCAGGGATGACTGTAATAGTCACAACCAGTCAGAGGGCACCATCACTAGGTCCAACTGTTTTTGCTTTCTTTCAGTTTCTTTGTTTTCCTGTTTTGCTTTTCCCAGCCCTATGCTGCTATGACTGTCATGGTTTAAGTGTAGTTCTCTTTTAGGGAACTTCAAGGATCACTTTTTCTGCTTGCTCTGAAAAGTTGTGAATGTGGCCCTGGAGCTTGATTAATCTGGGTTGGTTTCATGATTTGGATTTAAATAGTAATTTTTTTTTCTTCTGTGTATGCAAATGTTTTGAAAAGTACATATCATTCAGAATAATATAGATCTGTGTCACAGCGCAGTGGAATCAGGCACTCGTCAATTTTTGGGCATGTGGAGTTATAATTACATGTATCATCTGAAAACTTGTTCATTTGTCTTGCATTTGGTGAAAAAAATACCCATCTATCGTGAATACAAGAACAGATACTTGTCATTGAAAGTGGTGGTGTTCGCCTAGTCTTAGCGGTAAAATTAGTGAGAAAATGGCCGCTGAAGTTTGGTGACTTTCAAAGCTTTAGTGTCTATAGAAATCAGAAATAGTTTACATTTTTGGTGGTTTTATACAACTTTTTTCGGTAACATCCACACCGAAATATGTGGAGCTGAGCCCAAATAATAATTATTTTTTTTAAATTGCCCAACACCAAGAAAAATGACGACTTCTTTGATTCTATATTTGAGGAGGGCCTGAATTCACTACACTGCCTCACATATATATAAATAGATAGTGCCATGTGTTCAATTTTTATGAATGCATACTAAACACTGCCTGCCATGTAGCCAGTCAGAAGGTAATGATTTTGTTAAGTTGGTGAAATAACATGTTACAGTATATTTACATTTTTTTAAATTCTAAAAATATACACTCTTCAGCTTTTCCTAATAATATTAATACCTCTAAATAGCTTTGAAAGCCATTTTTATAATTTTGTTTTTGAAGTTGCTAACGTCTCATAAATACTTCAATTTCTGGCCAGCTGTTATAAGGACGTACTCCCTTTTAAAGCTTATTTTATAGTAGTTTCTTAATCTGCGGTATTGGTTCCATGTGCTCAAAAGTATTCTGTCGCAATCTACATTCTAAGTGTTGAAAACAAATAAAACAAGAAGAGATTAATAGAGTTGGTACAATTGTTAAAGAATGGAACAGTGTTATATGTCTGCAGAAAAATTTTGCTTTCTTGGCTAAGAACATTTGAACAGCTTGCTAACGTTAATATTCTACTTTAGTAGGCAGAATCACCAGATTAAGATTTATGAAATTGAATTTCATCTATCAAAGTGTTAGCCCGGCTTTTACCTCCTCTGGCTGTACTGTAGGACTAAGGCCTGTAATTATGTTTGTAAGAGTAAAACACTTTGTACTTCATGGGGTACGTTCGACAAAGTGTAAAAAGTCTGCTTTATTTTTTTACAGGAAAATTTTCAGTGGTCTTGTTTCTGAAAGTGAGTAAAATAATCCAAGACTTTTCTCTACTGTCATAAGTTCCTTTACATTGAAGTAACTGTAGGTACAATCTCTCTTTAAATAACTCCCTGTTTTTGTCATGTAATTTCTCTTTTTACTTTATTGTGTTCAGACATTTGGTTTCTGAGGCTAATAATGTTTTTATCATAAATGTTGAAATTGCTGTGGCAAGGAACATATACATATATATATATATATATATATTGTCAGAGAAATTTACTACTTGCATTAGTGTTAGCCTAAATTCCTGCTCAATTCTTCTTTCAATGGTCACAAAATATTAGGTCTTTCAGAATGCAGTAACAAAGGAAAGTACATACTGGCTCATTTTCGAACTCATTCTGTGTTAGACGGAACAACCAGCCCTTTTTCATGTTCCTAAAAACCAAGGTCCAGTGGATGGTTGGTGGGTTTTCTGGTGGGGTCCACTCTTTCTTTCCTATTTAGTAAACATCTATTTTCCTTCTCTCTCCTCCTTTTTTGTATTTGTTACTCTCTTGTAACACCTCTAATTTTCAGCACTTATATGACCTAATTGTGTTACAAGTGCTGTAAAATGCTTACGAAAACTAAAAGCTAGGTCCAGCTGAGCCGGAAGACATAGTCACATTATGAGAGAAAGCTTGGAACTTAGATGAAGAGGACGATTGTGTGCATACTTGTTTTTGTTTTATAACTCCTGATTTCTCAATCGTTTCTACCATAGAACTTCCAGTCTGTATAATATGCTTCCTTCTGTTTTCACCTCTCCAGTTGATGTATTTTCTTCGCAATTACTTAAAAAATTATATTTTCTGTATGCTGCACAAGTCAAGTCTGTTCATGGGTCTTTTTTTGGGGTGGATCTTATCGCTGATGGAGCGTTGAATACATAAACCATGCTGCTCCTTTTTATGTGCTGAGAACAACTGGCATGATGCATTTATTTCAAGATTTATTTATGTATTAATTTTTATTTTCAAAATCCAGATGTTTGTATTCTGTACTGGCATTGAACTGATCACTGAGTTCTGTGCATCAATTACTTCCTACGCAATGATGAACAGAATCTGTTTTATCCATTAAATCATTTTATTATGAAGTATTCTACAGTCTTGCTGTTCTAGTGTAGCATGTGGTTGGAGGGCATTGCTGATGGATGCTACTTCTTTTCTTTCCCTTAGTTGATTCTGTCTATCTTACATTTCCTTGGGTGGTTGGTGGGTGCTTTGCTCCTTCTTTCTTATCAAACGTCTATCGTCCTTGTCTCTCCTTCTTTTTTATGTGTTTGTTACTCCCTTGTGTCTCCTCTAATCTTTAGCACTTATATAATACGACCTTATTGTGTTGTAAGTGCCGTAAAATGCTTAACCAAACAAAGTATAGCACATGGTTGAAAGTGCTGCTGACGAATGCTACTTTTTTTTCCATTTGTTGTTTTTGTCTATCGTACATCTTACTTTTCTTTTTCACTAAAACTAAATGACTGTTAGTGTTAATGTGCTTCTCATTACTCAAACTAAAGTGTTTGAAGTATGCCATAGGTTAAGTAGTCAATAATAAAAACGAGAATTTATATAGTGCCTTATCAGTAGAAAACTCCAAGCACAGTCCAATGCAGAATGATCACATGATCACTCAACATTTGACTCATGAATTATAAGGACAAAAAATGCACACTGTGAGATCATTTAAACAACACACAAACACACAATAGGTAGCACACTTTTTGTTATTATCTCAGTACTCAGATTAAGTTACCCCCCGGGGACATTTCTCGTTCATGCACTGTAGAATTGTAAATGGGCTGATTCATCAATGTCACACTCCTAACTGTGCCTGATCTACAACAGGGAACTACTGCTTTTTCTTTCCTAATCCTTACTATTGTCATTTTTCTTCTACTTCTTTTGTATGTTTGTCACACTCTTGTGACCCACTATTTCCGGGGTGCCTTGATAGTCGAAGCAGACTTTGTGCTGTTGAAGCTAGAGAGGTGAGCAGAGTAAGTCTGGTTCCCTTTAACGACTTCTCTGTTGTCATCCACCCCTTGGCACTCATATGACCTTATGCAGTTGTGAGTGCCGTAAAACCTCTACTATAACTTTAAAAAACTCAGATTAAGTATTTCCAATTGTGGTAATGTGAAACTATAATACTACTCCTTGGCTCCTTCTAACTGCTGTCTTTCAGCCACACCCCTATTCTTATGGTAGGTAAGATCTACACCTAGCCTTCTCGGATAAGGGTGAAAAATCTCGGAGGTCCCTTAAGGATCCCTTGGTTGTCCAAAATCGATAAGAGTTGGCTTCACCCACCACCCGGGCAAAATTCAAAATTTCTTACCAACTGAAAATGGTTACAATGCCCCGCAAGCTCATATGACCTTATGCAGTCATGAGAGCCAGAAAACACTTACTAAAAAACCCAATTGTGGTAGATAGTATGAACAAAATTATGTTTTGTTCCCCTTTTTCTGAAAATCATTTTTATGTTCAAGCAGATCCAGGTTTAAAATCGGACATCAACCATAAGAGATTGATGGCTGGCATCTGAGCCAAACAAAAGCACAAACCTTGTAATATTATGTTGTTTTTTTGTTTTTGTACCCTGAAAAAATGTGTGAAAGCAACTCTATCATGATGATCACAGTCACTTGTTTCCTGTGCCTCTAAGACATAGTTGCAACCACATTTTTTAAATCAAGGGTGTTGCGTTCTAGATAGTAGATCAAGTACTTTATTGAAATGACGGGGCAAGATCTATATTTTATTTTAACCAAATTTCTTCAAGAGAAGACTTCCAAAAACTGGAATTTAAATCAAATTGTGCTTTGAGTCCACACGCTTGTGGCTGATTATTTTTACAATGCCGGCTCTCTGAGAACGTCAAAGCATTATTGGAAAGCTTGATATCATTGGTGAGGCCTATTATTATTGTTATTTATTATAATAATAATAATAATAGACAGCATTTGTAAAATGCAAATTCCAGCTCAACAGCAAGTTCTGTACACTTAACAATATAATATTTTTACCCCAGCAGACCTTATTATAGCATTCTGAAACAATCTCACCTTCCTGGGAAGCATACTACAGTGCAAGCTGCCAATTTTTGTAGGTGCTAGAACACTAACATGCGGACAAGAACTTTCGTTGTATATGGCCGGGTGGGCCTACCTATTCTCACCTGGATTAAGTGAGGTAAATTTGTGTTGAGTGCCCTTCCCAAAGACACAAGGTTGGCCTGAGGCTCGAATCCCCGAACCCACGAGGTACCTCACGATTACGAGTCCTGTAGCCCTTTAGCCTAACCAGTAGACTACCGACGCCACATTCCGTTGTCTCCTTCTCAGTCTCGGCCCATTCTTTTCATCAATGCAAGAGATATGACAGGGCAACGCTGCAGAAGGTTTGAAGATACTTTTGTGTGGTGTGTTCCTTACACTTCACTTCTTTTCTGCATTACTTTACGGATATCGATGACTTGTTTCTTGTTGTTGTTGTTATCGATCCATCAACAGCTGGGCTCTCGCCATTCTGTCCAATGCCATGTAGCCTTGTTTCTTGAAAATTGTTCAACTAACAAAAAATATTTTTGAAACCCTTCTGATTTAAATGAGATTGCAGTACACAAAAGTTCTTCCACATTAGTTTTAAACTCTCTATAGTGCATGCTGACTCCAGAGTCTTATTGAGAATCCACAGTTCAACTTCTGCGACTTTAGAAAAGGGGAAAAAAAACGTATTTACCTATAGAGCCTAGATAACTATGTGTCAATAGTCTATATGCAGTGGACTCCGGGGCTCGTCAATTTTTGGGTATGTTTTTAGCATCATCTTAAAGCTTGTTCATTTGTCTTGCTTTCGATGAAAAGGGTACTCATCTATCTATCTTGAATATATACATCGAGATGTTTGCAAAAGGAAAAGGTGGGTTTGCCAGGGTTCAGAGGTAAAATTAGCGAGAAAATGGCAGCCAAAATCTGGTAATTTGTATAGCTTGAGAGTCCTTGGAAACTGAAAATTTACAATTTTTGTGCTTTTAATCAATATTGTCCAGTAAAATCCACACAGAAATGTGTTTTCAAATGGAAATAAAAGGTGTTGAGCCAGAAACAAAAAATTCTGTAAAAATTGAAAGACTGGGGCGCGGAAAAGTGCAGTTGTCTTCAATTTCATTATTTTGACCAGCCCCTGATTTCACCATGATGCTTCACCTATTTCTTCCATATTTAATGCCTATACAATCGCTTACATGGATTTTCTGCCCTGGCCATGCAGGTGTTAGGGGAAATGAAAAAGCCAACAGATTGGCTGGTGAGGCCACCTTAGTTGACAATACGGTTCAACCAGATAGGGTCGAGATCCTGAAATATCTATCTCGCCAGCTGGTTGAGGAGGAAGACAGGGAGGCAGAGGCCAGTACTGCCGTGGAGAGGATAATGCTTTTGGGGATACAAAAAGGAAGCGGAAAATCGGGCATCCTTGCTAGAAAGAACAGAAGAACGTTCAACCAGATGTGCACTGGCACAATCAGTAGGACACTCGGCAACATTTTGGAGAGAGCAACGGAGCATCAATGGACATGTCCGGAGTGCAGGGATGTTGCTTCCTGAAACAATGAATATATATATATATATATATATATATATATATACACCGTTATATACAATATAATGAGATGTCTTTATCTGTTCCTGGTGCAACATCCTGCTGGCTCATCACCACACAGAGAACTGGACAACTAAAAGCCACACTAAGACGGTGGGCTTACCATAAGATCTAATGTTGGAACAGAGGACTGTGGGGCAGGAAACTGGGTTTAGTCCAAGTCCATTACTTGTTCTTGGGTTCTTGAAACATTCTTAAGACTCTTCACCATCAGACTATTAAGATGGGTGTCAACTAGGAGATACTGTCTTCAGAGAAAAAATTTCTAACGGCAAACTTGAAGTATTAAGTTTGATTCCTGCTACTCCGACAGGTAGGAAAGGGCCTTCTAAAAAGTTGATCTCATTTCCTGCCAAGGCAGTTTTGAGAATTAAATCTTTACAACAGATCACAAAAAATTCAGATCGTCCCACTTGCCTATATAATATATACTTTCGTTTAGTAAACCTTGGCTCAGAAGCTCTAAGTCGATAAAAGAGTAGGTCGGGCAGGCCCTTGGTACAAGCCCCAAAATTTATGGAAAGAAGCCTATGTTGGTACAACATATAAATGAAGAATATTTTCGAATCACAGTATGAGGACGCCATAGACTCTATGATAGAGACAAGGTACACAGGACCGGCAGGAAAAATGTTGATTTCAGTTAATAAAGAAGAAACATAACACAACAGTCATTTGATGCCGGGAAAAAGTAAGACCAACAGGGAAAACAACAGAAGGAAAAAAGAAGTAGGACCCACTACCCATACAATAAAAAAATGACTAGGTACACAACATCAATAGCAGCTTGATTAGAGGAACCTCCATCAGACTTCTTTCTTCACCAAAAACAAACTCAGAAAAAAGCAAAAAGGACAAAAAGTAAGACCATTAATTCAAACTTGAAGAAGCCAACAAAAGTCTACAGAGACTGAAGCCTAAACAGACTACATGTGTGAGAATCTTAATAAGAAATGGAGTACCGTACATGAAACAAATAACAAAACAAAAACTGTAATGCTGAAGAAAAAAACACTGAACAAAGAGAGAATTTATGAGATTTCTATTTATTTTAATGTGGCTAAATTTCATAATCTACACAACAAAAATGCTCATGTAAGCTATGATCATCTAACACAAAATGTAATGCATACACAATGGGTTTTGAAAGCTACACGGGTTCACACAAACCCTGAACCTTCATGACTTGATATTCAGATGAAAGATGAAGATAATGGACTAACAGACACACAGATAAAAGAATTGAAATTGAAAGGAAAAGTAACATTGTATTAAACAGTTAACTGTTCCCCTTCATCAGGAAATGTAATGCAAAGGAACTTGCAGTACTTGGGTAGTAGTATTGCTTGGGGTTTTTTTTGTGGGTAGTTATATTGACAGGTGAGTTTCCAAAGAGATACAAACGATGCAGCAAAGCAGAAAGGAAATTTGATAAAACACCATGTTGTGAAAATCAAAATCCAATAAATCTGATAGTTTCCTATTCACACTTTCTTTTAGCTCATCTGTTAATTTCAAGATACAATAAGAAATAAAGGCATCAAAGTTTTGTTCTACAAATTTCAATCAAGCTTCATGGGTGGCACCTGACAAATCAAAGGTTACTGCTTTTTCGGCAAGCACTAAACCCAATATGCCGACATATGTCCTGTGTTGTAAGAGAAAAAAAAAAGATAATTTTAGAGATAAATGCAACTTGCTCATAAGTAAATAGATGAAAGAAAACAGGATAGATATGCACTACAGGGAAAGGAAAACGAAATAAAATTTATCAGGAGAAACTTCTACATTAGGGCTTCTTTTACAAAGTGGAGAGGACAAGTGATAATAGTCAACAGTACAGAGCCAAGGATATATCACATTATCAAATCGATTCACATTCACAATTCTTCCGCGCAAATCTTGGACCATAAAAAGTTAAGATTAGTAAGACCACAGGGAGGAAACAGAAAAGATAGAAAATTTAATTTGAAACATCCGTTTTCCTGTTCATTCCTATAACTAGACCGGGTTAGAATGTTACGACTCTACCACATCCTGGTTTTTACTGTTCTAGTGAACAGAAAAAAAAAAAGAAACAATGAACCAAAAAAATCTTGACGTGATATTCTAGCCAAAGGTGCACATTTCTAACTAACTTGTACTGGGTCAGAACAGTCAGTGGAGGATTAATAAGTCACTAAATCATTGTAAATTTAGAGAGAACAGAGAAAAACGATGACCCAAACACATGTATCGGCATACAACCTGAACATCAAAATCACCACTCGCTCAACGATAGTACGATCAAGATATATATATACATGTAGTGAATGGACCATGTTCCTTACACAGCAACAACTGATCTACTGAGCTGAGCTACACAAACTTGTGTTTGGAGAAACCACAGAGTTAAACTAAACACATTCAATGTTGAACATTGATGAGTTACACATCAAGCTGCAGTCTCCAAAACATCCAGACCTCTTTGCATAAAGAAATCTCTTTTTTATCTTACCAGTCATAAGATACAATTCACATATATTCAGCCGACACTGGAATGCAATAGGTTCATTCAAGCAAAGTGAACAAGAAAAGATACGACAACACTTTGCTTATAATAAAACAAGATAGACTACTCAATAATTTTCAGGTTCACACAAAGAGGGCATACAGTCCAGCAGTAATTTTCCTCTTGTATGTTTTTGTGATGTATAAAATTGAACTAGTAAAGAAGGTTGGTGCCAAGAGGAATGATAACAGTCCTGCATGAATTTTGAATAAATGTAATTCAAGTTTTCATTACACACTAAGCCCTGTTTTTAGAATATTGAGTCTCCTTCATATAAGCTCTTACATGTATCCAGAGAAGTTAAAAAGCAAGACTTCCATATTTTTCCTCCTGAAAAGGATATGATATAATTTGCCTATACGCCATGCTATCACAAATGAGTTTTATTGAGACATGGCAGTAATTCAAAAAATTTCTTGGCAAGCAGAAGTGGTCCTGGTGAAGAGGTCTCAACAGAAGATAATATAACAATTAAGTTTCAAGGAAACTAACATGGAATAGTATGCTTGTTGAAGAAGAAAGGCCTGGGGACCCATGTCATAGTACCATGTTAAAAAATGATGTTCACAGAATGCAAGAGCAAAAATAAAACAAATCATCTTGCAACCTCTGACACTCCTCACAATAATTACAGGCATCCCACCTACATTCTACATTCAGACACAAAACAGTGACAAGCAGCTTGTACTCATACCATGATATAGGATGACAGTCCATGTTCATATTGCACTATACACATGAATACAGGTCTCATTCTAATGATGATAACATCAGCAGCTCTTTCAAGACTTTGGTCTGGCTCGTTTCTCGGATCTCTCCTGCCAGGAACATCTCGTCCACCACACTGTACACCTATGGAGGGGAAACAAAATACAAGTAAAAGTGAAACTGTACTCTGGATTGACAGTGTAAACCACGAAAAGGCCAAATTTTCACTTTGAAAAGATCAAATAAATAGAGAGAGCGTAGATTTGTGAATTAATTCAGAAACAAAGAAGGAGGCTGAAAGTGAAACCCCTGCCCCCTTTTTCACACACATATGCATGCACAGGAACACAACTACACACATACACACACCCAAACACACACGCATAGATACAAAACACAGGTACATATACACAAACATTATGCCGGTGTCCACACATACAACTTGATCTGTCTGAGCAGGTGACTCTTCAGTCAGAATTACACAAACACTACCTTATCTCATACTTGCAGCTTGCAGCATTAAGTGAAAGAAAAGAGTAGAAATGTAAGTTGGCACTCTATTTCTATACTTCTGTGGACAACGCTCAGTTCTTTCTTTCAAGCACTGCAAACCTTTCTTTTTGATAGAGTTTACTCTTGTAGCATTAGGTCAATTTTTGAACAATGACAATAACCAATATTCCAGTACATCCCACAATTTCAATAACCGGTCAATAAAATAGTTAAATTTTAGTTTTAGTCACTTTCACAGCACTTGCAACACACTTGGGTCATGTGCTGAAGGAAAGTTACAAGAGAATAACATGCAAAGAAAAGAAAGAGGAGAGATAAGGATGATGTTTGACAGAAAAGAAGGAGCAAGAACAAATCCCACCAGAGCACCCACCTGATGAAATCTTACTGTCCTTATTACTAAATAACATACACAGCACATGAACTAATTCAGTAATAGAAGCAACATTTTCCATGTGTTCAGTAACTCATCAATCATAATTTTCAATAACGGGATCCATTTTACAAATATAGGATTGCCTTACATCAAAACTAGCAGAGACATAAAATACGGAAAAGACAGAACCAGACAACCTCTCGGGGTACTTTGGAATGAGAAGTGAGGACCTTGCCACCTCCCTTATGAGCCCACTGCAATTAGTCAACTCACCTTGTAAAAATTAAACACGAGGTCCAGCTCACAGACATTGTGGAAAAACTCATTCAGCACTTCAACAAAGTTGTGTATAGCCTCCAGGTACACCAGGTTGTTGTCATTCACATCCACACAGATGCAAAAGTACAGGCCAGCATAACGACGATACACAATCTTGAAATTTCGAAACTGCCAGGAGAAAAATAATGTTTGAAAACGTTAATAAAGTTGTAAGTCTTTCAGATCAGGTTTTCAATATTCAGGTTATATAAGTACAGTGGAATCCTGTTATAATGAGAGGGAGGGGACCGGAGCAAAATGTCCGTTATAGCAGGATTCTCGCTATAAGGGATCCAGTAATATATTCAAGGGAAACTGTAAAGTAGGCCTAATCTATGAGTTTGGTGTTCTGTTTATTTCCTTTTGCTATCTCCCCTGATGATGATTTGTTTTCAACATGATCTCTATGTCTTACTTGATCAAAAATCAAATCAGGTTTCTTTATCTAGCGCTAGATCTAGATCTAGCGATGTTGACTGACGGCTCGGCGTTGGCGATCAAAAGGAAAGGTCTCTGGGCTAATTCACCTGCTGCGTTTTCCCCCCACCCCACTACACCCTGTGGTGCATTTTGTCTGCTTGCGCACGACACACATTCGTCCAATCCATCACTGCACTGTGACCTCTCCATCCCCGCATCGGAGAAGCGAGAGGCATGGTAGGCCTTGATAATCTAAACTAGATCTAGGCTTACGCTGGCCTATCACGCGATGCGTTCTGCTTGTCTGCGCATGCCACACCCTCCCTACTCAGTCGATTCGGCCTTCATTGTTGACACACTTGGGCTCTCCCATTCTTTGCTTCGTTAGATCACCAACTTGTTTCTCAACGGGCGAGGTTCTACATTATGTATAATAGGCCTATGCACTGCGCACAGCAGCAGCTATATTCCGCTATAACCGACTCGCGCGTTTGTCTGATTGCGCTATAGCAGTATTTCATTTACAAAGGTAAAGAAGAGAAAAAAACGGGGTTTTAGAAGTGTCTTCATCACAGACTTCTCATTTTTTCTGGACTCGTTATAAGTGGACTCCACTGTAGTTGGTCCAAAATGGCTGGGCAGGTGTGCAGTCAATAATTTTGTGTTAATCTAGGTGTTTTTCTCATACAAGCATTATTCTGCATAAATTGTTATCATGCTTAATACATCAAAATAAAGATCCATCTTTTGCAACCTGACACTTTCAGGTATATGAAGGGTTAACCATAAAAAGACTGTGAAAGCAATCATATCTTTAAAAAATGCAACAAGAGAGAGAAAGAAAGAAATGCTCTCACAGAAAAAGAAAACTGCACCGCCTGCACCTAATTTGTCCGAAAAGTTTTTATTTTATAAATATTTTCAAACGGCAATGTCTGAGGAAGACGTAATTTTTTTGGCACCCAATTTTAAATAAAATTATCTATCGCAATTGGAGGGGGGGGGGGGGGGGTGACTGGCTTTGTCTGTTACAGCTAAAAAAGTATAGCACATAACTTCACCAAGTTTTATATGAAACGAAACAAGTTAGTCAACTGTTGGCTCGCTGCTTCTCGTAGAACGTAACAAACAAACACCAGAGATATCGATTGATAAAGCACATCCCGTAAATACACGGGATTAGGGTACCTGGCCAGCGGGGCGTCCCGTAAATACACAGGAATAGGCTCAAGTGAGTTAATGTATTTCAATTGTAAATCTGTGTGTACCATTCATTTTAAAAAAGTAGGTTCGTGCTGCTAGGTGGCATATTTGGGGAGTGAAAAATAACACGAGAAATGCCATAACTTCTATATATAATCATCACAAAAACCTATAATTTATTTGGTGTCAATGTAAAGAGGAAAGGAACTGCATTTGAAAGTGTAATGGAAGCTAGCATCTGCTCAAGTTAAAATTTCAGTTTGGACTTCATAATATACAAGTCTTTTTTCAAAAAATCAAAATGAGCATCTATCATCCATACCTACCGACACAGTCAGTAAGAGTCACCAAAATGAGTAGTGTAGCTCGACCTTTGGTCCTAGCTAAAAGTCCAACAGGATAGACCTTTTATAACACAGATCAACAATCCCTGGCTCAAGGGCTAAATTCTGCATAAGAAAGAACTTTGACTGTTCCCATGGAGATAAAAAATTTCATGAAGAAGTACATTCAACCACAATTTGTCCAAATAGTAGTACAGTGTAATTCATACATTTGAATTTCAAGTCTTTTTATAACACTTAACAGCTACCCCCCTCCCCTCAACCAGTAATGCAAGGTTACTGTTTTGCCTGTGGGGACAAAAAATATTGCATATTCCTGAGTCATAACCAATGGAAAAGAAGGAAGAGCTATCTTTAGAAGCATTTAAGATATACAACTTTTAACCCTTTCGTTGCCTTAAATGTATATGGTACTTCACAAAAATGCCCAATTTTTGGCTTTTTGCCATACCATGGACAGAAGTTTGCAAAATTTGCCCTTCCTGGTTGCCCTCAGAACATTACATGTACATCCCACTATTCATCTCACTCTAGTTTCTCTGTATAGAGATTTAGCCAGAAGCACAGCGTGGATTCATATTAGGGAATAAAAAATGTGCTTATCAGTACATGTACCAATCTGCAAATAATACTCTCTGGTTACGATTACAAGCGAGCCATAAACACAGGTCTAGTCTTGAGATGAGGGCAGGCTTCCACAAAATGTAAACACCAAAATGACTTTAACCATATCCGTATGCCCTGGGGTCATTTTGTACCCCCGGGATTTTTTCTTCACATTTTAGAATACTTCGAGTGTAAAGATCTCTCAGAAACTTTCAGTATTTCTCAAAAAATCATTTTGACAGACTTCTATGCAAAGCATACAGACCGGATTAATGAGTAAATTTCCTCTTTGAAAGTGGTGGCACAGGGTTCCCCACGACGTCTGGATATGATAGTAAAGCCCGACGTACGGATAGGGTTAAAAGACTGCGAATTTCACTTTTTGACTTAAAGTTTGCAAGTTGTTCAAAATTTAGGGGAAGATTCGGAACATGGGGGTAAGGAACGTGGAAGGCGACACTATTGGAGACTGGGTCCCAATAAAAAATGTCACATTATTATATACAATTGGACCAGAACCAGATGGTATGTCCACCAACACTGAGACTGATGTGAATGCTGTCCTGGCTACTAAGCTTTGCTTAAAATCAAGGCTGGTAGAAGGAACCCACAACCCATTCTAGCAACGAAGGGGTTAATACACAGTCAAAAGGATTGATGACCAGCATATTACTGACCATTTTGATAAACAAAAAACAAAGACATCATCCACTTGGGATATGCAGGATCCGGGCTTTCAAAATGAAGAGGGTAGAATCAACGTGGTTATCATTACCTTTAAGTCTATTACTTGGACTTCGTGGGGAAGACCATGGGATATATAAGAGTAATAAAGAATTTGTCCAGTTCCACGACTACATATGACAGATACAGTAAAAACATTAATAAAGACACACATACAAAGCGCTTTGAGGATAAAATTTAGAAAACACCAATCTGTTAATAAGTTTGGCGGGTTATTTGACAAATAAGGAAGGACGTGAATTCTGAAAAGAAAAGGGCCTCTCGTGGCCTAGAGGTTAAGGTGTTCGCCTCTCATTCAAAGGTCCGGGGTACGAATCTGGGTAGCGACAGAAAACTTTTCTTTGTTGTCTGCTTTCATCTCCACTTTCTGCCCCCACCCCGTCACCTCCTTTGACCCCTCCTCTGGGCTCCTGACTCTTTCTGCAGCCTTTCTACTGCTACTCCTTGGCTCCTTCTTGCGGCTGTCTTTCAGCTACACCCCTGATCTTCTGGTAGGAAATATCTACACCTAGCCTTCTCGGACAAGGACGAAAAATCTCGGAGGTCCCGTGAGCAAGTGGCACACGTTAAAGATCCCTTGGTGGTCTGAAATCGATAAAAGTAGGCTTTTGCTGCCACTCGGGCAAAATTCAAAATTTCCTACCCACTGAAAATGTTTAATGTGCCTCACGCATACGCAGTTGCGAGCGCTGAAAAACACTTACCAAAAAAAAAAGAGAAGAAAAAAGCAAACAACATTGATAGTATTACCTCTACAAAGTTAGTGTGTTTTGTGTCTCTGACTGTCACCACAGCATGGACCTCTTCAATCAGTTTCTGCTTCTCATCATCATCAAAGTGCATGTACCACTTAGCGAGACGAGTTTTACCAGCTCGATTTTGAATCAGGATGAAGCGAATCTGAAGAGGAAAAAATAGAAAGTCCCAGGATGGAATTAACATTTCAACATTTACAAGAACACACCAAATATATAAGGGTGTTTTTATGATGGGTCCTATCGTCATTAGAGTCAATGTACCAGGTAGAAGGCTGAGTCTTGCAAGATAGATTATAATAGTGAATTGGAAATATAGAAATGCATCATCAAGATTAAGTATAAAGGTCCAGAAATAAGTAATTTTATAATAAAAAAAACTCAAATCAAAGTTCATTGACAGGGGAACGACATTAGTGAAAGAAATAAATAGATTGGGGCAACTGTTCACGCAGAGCAATTACGCAATAAAGGGGGATAACAGAGATGCCAACCACAGAAAACCGAAATGAGTATTGGGAAATATGAAAATGTGTATTTTCAGGGGAAAATGTGTATTCCCCACGAGCGACCAACTAGTAATAGTAAAAATTACTAGCTCACCAGCTCGAAAAAGGGAGCACACACGCGTACAAAATACATGTATATGCAGTCAACAACATGTTAGTGTTCAATGTTGTACAGGGGTCTTGTTTGACTTTAAAAGTATTTCAATCTATTATATATTTTCCTCTCATTATTATATAAAAAATAAATCCTGCTTTGAGAGTTCGGAAGGGCCTAGAACAAGAATTTCGACTATCAAGAACCAGTCTGGGTGTCATGATTCATATTATGAACTGACAGACTCAAATTATTGCTCAAACTCAGAGAAGAGCAATAACTTGAAAGGCTCAAGTGGACCCGTGCACTGTGAGAGTTGTAACAACTGTGAGAGGGCAAGATGCAGTGACACTGAAAATCTGCCAGTCTTGAACAGAAAGCTACAACATACACCGTAGGTATAATTTACTATCACCCATCCAAGTAGGTATAATTACTTTCACCCATCCAATGAAACGCGAACACTTTATTTCAATAACACAGACTTGCAAAGTATGAGGGGTCCCGATTCCGCACACGGCCTGCACCAATGCGCTTCCAAGTTTTTGTCCTCTGGTGTTGCCTTAACACCCCCCCCCCCCCCCGATAGTACCCTCCAAAAAAATCAGTAATCTCCTTCCCTATTCCGTAGTCATATACTTCGCAATTCCGTTACTTCCATCAAAGACGGTCTTTACTCACACGATGCCGCATTTATTTATGATGCGAATGCGCGCAGGTTCAGTGACCGGTCACGATGGCGAGCCAGACAATCTAAAAATCAGACGACGCTTGCTGGTTTGTTTTTTTTCCCCACAAGCGACAGCCAAAGCGACGAGTCCAAGTGTTTATTACATTTTATTTGCACGGCGACATTGCGTTCATAACCTGCATGCCACAAATGTTGCGTTATCAGACAACTGCTGGCAAACTTCTTGGTGGTAGCGAAAGCGAAAGTAGATCTTGATTTTCCCGACCGAGCCTCGTTGTTACATACGCTTCTGCCTGCCGTCATAGCTGCTTATACGCGTGAAAGTGAAACGTACTCCCCGAACGGGGAAAAGCTGAACGAATATAATATCACGATCGCGACCGGCAAAATTGAACTTACTGACCTTATCGGACTTGGTTTTCAAATATTCCAGTTCTGCGATACTTATTTTTTTAAAGATGGGACTTGAAATAATTATGTTTACTCGCCCAAGCTGAATTTAGTAATTTTCGCATTCCAGGATGCGTATTTTTTCATGAAAAGTTGTATTCGCGTACTTTCTGCAAAAAATCGTACTAAAATACGTAAAATCGTACTGGTTGGCATCTCTGGGATAATAACTAAAAATAATTAAATTGGCTAGTCTGAAAAGTTTTATCCAGCTTCCTTTCACCATTACCCATAAAATAGAGACTGATCCTGAACAGAAACGTATGTAAATCACCTTTGTAGCAATACCACACACAAAGGTATTCCACCACATATCTTGTACAATAATTTGGAGTAATTGAAATACACGAAATGCTAGCCAGCTACAACCCAGTCTCCACTGACAGTAGACCTAGACCTGCAATCAGTTCCTAATTCTATCTTTGTAATAAATCTAGTACTAGTACTAGTAAATGTACCAGCTTTGTAGACATTGCTAGTACTAGGTCTAGGCTTTGGGGGCAGGTTATAACTAATGGATGATTCACCTACTACCCCTGATAGAGTACGACGCCCACCCAAAGTCTGGTCAGTTTCATCCCCGTCGTCAGTATCGTCACTGCTATTCTAACCAGTCGGAAATTACTCTATTTAAGTCTAAGCCAGTGTGGCTGAAAATGTAATCATAATGTCAAATCTTCAATCAGTCATGTCGACCGGCAAAAAGCTTTACGGGGCTTTCGTTCTGCGTGAACAGTTGCCCTAAGCCATTGCTGCCATTGTAAACAAATGGGTTTGCATTATTTCGATCAACACTTCAGACTAAAAAACACGCAAAATTCTCTTTAAAAAGCTGAGTAATGATGAAACTAGCAGTGAAGCTTCCGGTCTTGACACAAATACATCCGCAAGTCGCAAAATATTGCCGAAAATAGCAGAAAGAACCGTTTGATAAAATCATATATGTGAGGCGAGCTGACAAAATGAGTTACTTACTTCTCGCAATCCACACAGGGAGATATTGGCCAAAATTCGACACTAGGGTGAAATTTGTAGATTTTCTATTGATGCCGTATTCTTAAAGTGCAAAATGCCTTTCATTATTTCATACTTATAATATAAATTGTAAAAACTTCACCTATAAGGGTGATGTATATATACATCTATTTCCATAAGGCTTGAATGCGAGAAGTAACTCATTTTGTCAGCACGCTTATATATATATGAGAAACGACGACAGAGTCGTTCCTCCGAGGAAGAATGTGGGTCAAGTTTAACGATAACTATGGAGTGTGAGTTTTGCCTCCACCGACGATTACTTTTGATTCTAAATCTAAACGATTACTTTGTGACGCGCGTGCCGATGAAGATATCAAACCTCATTGTATAACATCAAATTCTGATCAAATCCCGGACCCCCCCCCCCCATGTCTTTGTTAGGTCAGGGGGGCAAGCCCCCTGAAACCCCCCTTGAAATACAAGAGAAATTTTACGCTCATTTTATAGGCTACTGAAAAATTACAGCGCATCTCTCACTCTCGCTGGGATAAAACATTTATACAGAATATTTAAGTCAGAGGGCCTATCGATATCCAGTACTTTGTATGGATGATGCCAAGACCATAAGATACTCAGACTTTCGCCCCACATAAAAAACTTATAACATGATTTTAAAATAGAAGATGACGACAATGCAAGACAAAGACACAGGACTAAAAGATAAGACAAGGCTATGACTAGAGATTACTCTTTGGGATAAACACAAGGTAAACTGAGAAGTAAGAGAAGGAAGGCTGGAATTTAAAATGATTTGGCTGGGGCTGGAACTGGGAATCAGATTTTTCTCTTCAATAGACTCAGTAGATTAGATCTAAGACGTAAGAATAAAAAAACAAAAGCCACCTCTATTCTCACGCAGGCGGGCCTTTTTTGGCTATTCTCACCCAGTGTGCCTTCATCCTGATAGGCCAACCAGTAACGTTCACTGTGAACAAACGTTCCAGCGCTCTTGTGTTGAAAGCGTGCAAATTTGTCTGAGGGCAGTGAAAGAGAAAGAAAGAGAGGGGGGGAGAGAGAGAGAGAGAGAGAGAGAGAGAGAGAGAGAGAGAGAGAGAGAGAGAGAGAGAGAGAGAGAGAGAGACAGAGAGAGAGAGGGGGAGGGGGGTGGAGTAGCCTAGCGCGAGAAGTTTCAGGCAAAACAAAATGGCGACCCACGTAGCATCTTTGTAGACGACCAAATTAATTTACTTTGGTGTTTTTAATATTATTTTTTATCTTTGTCTGTCAATTTGATCGTCCACACCGATAGACAGTATTTGAGTATTCAGAAAGAGAGTGCGAGGGAGAGAGAGAGAAGGAGTAGCCAAGAGCTTGCAAGAACTTGCGGGCAAACAAAATGGAGACCCGTGTAGTTCGGCTCGATTCGAAAAGTGAAAAAGCCATCTAGAATAGCATGATCTTTGTTGACAACCAAATTAGCTGTAAGCTTTTTGTGCTATAACGGACATCATTTTTTCTTTGTTTTTGTGTCGATTATCTAGATCTAGACAAAAACACCGCAAAAACAAAAGAAAAAATGATGTCCGTTATTGCACAAAAAGTTTACAGCTAATCTAAATCTAGATCTAGAGTATCTGATCATCCACACCAATAGACAGTATTCCAAAATTAGGAAAAACAGGTCTTGTTTTCACACCAGGGGAGAATAACCAACGCTGGCAAGTCCCACCCGGGGTGAGAGGTCGATTACCTGGCGCCCGGGGTGAGGATAGCCACTTCCAAAAACAAACTCTACAGGAACACCGATGCCGGCCGAGGTGGAAACCAACGACCAAAGGCAAAGGAAGATTGAAGTTGCAAAGATACATTTTACAACAGAAAAGTGAAAACTACAATTCAATATAAGTATATATATATAGATTCTAGATCTAGATCTAGATCTATGTGCAAGCAAAAGTTCAAATTACCATGATGTAGATCTAAATCAAGTTTTTGTCTGTAACGTTCTCGCTTCAGAGAAATACCCCTCCCACTAATGTTGGAGCTCCACTTCCGCATGAGGATGAGCTTATTAGTGGACTGGAAGTAAAACAATTAGATTTTCAATGACAAAAATTGAAAAACTTATATTCAGACAAAATACAGTATAAAATATTTACATTAATCTATAAAACTTTATAAAAAGTAGAATCTATTCAAATCTTATCTCAAAAATAATTTTAGATGTCAGCTTATAATTCCATTCCGTATTTGACTGATGCAATTTTTCTATCCAAGGGAGAGAAGTCTCAGAGAAGTCTTGTCCCAGTGCAAATTGTAAACACGCATGATTGCTGAAGACGGACGACACACGAACACGAGCACAGAGTCAGAGAAGCAAGAAAACACCTCATCATGCCACATATTTCACCTTCTGCCACTGCCAGTCCTCTTGAAGAAGTCAGAAGGAAAGTGAAGCTAACAGAACACACAGTGGAAAATGTATGTAGAATCTAGATCTAGATATAGATCTAGATCTAGTCGCCAATCTAGAGTAGATCTAGATCTAGACTCTAGTTTTTCCTTACGAAGTGTATACAAAGCGGTAAGTGGGAACAAAGTCACGAAGTATACACACCCGGTAGGGGAAATACTTTTTGATTTCCACGCCCAGACCTGGTAGAGAGAGAGATTGTGCGTGTGTGTGTGTGTGTGTGTGAGAGAGAGAGAGGAGGGGGTAGAGAACAGGGGAATTGCTAGATCTAGAATCTAGATCTAGATCTAGATCTAGATCTAGTAAAATATGAGGCAACGAGAGAAAGGAGTGTATACAGACCCGGTAACCGGGAACAAAGTCATTTTAAAGACCCGGTAGGGGAACTCTTGTATGATTTCGGAAAGTTTTAGTGCCCTCTTGGCTCAGGGTAGACCCACAGAATTCTACACACTTAAACTTAAGTTTAGAATTCTGTGGATAGACATAGGTTCTTTTCTAGTAGATCTATGGTCTAGATTTAGACAGACAGACATAAATCGTTGATCTAGTTTCGAGGCTAGCCTAGATCTAGATTCTAGATCTAGATCTAAATATCAAGATTGCGGATGTCTTATCGATGAACGATCGTTTTTCTTCCGTTTTGGAGTTGGAGGAATAACACTTTGAAGAAAAAAATGTCGTAATTTCTATCGAGCAGTCTCTCTCTCTCTCTCTCTCTCTCTCTTCTCTCTTTCTCTCTCTCTCTCTCTCTCTCTCTCCTGCCTCGGTGTATCGCTCGCCTTCTCTTTTTCTTTGTTTGTCTCTGTCTTTCTTTCTCCCCCACCTCTACTTTCCCACTCTGTCTTTCTCTCTTCCCCTCCTGCCAACTGGGGCATGTCATGTTGCTAGCTCTCTCTCTCTCTCTCTCTCTCTCTCTCTCTCTCTCTCTCTCTCTCTCTCTCTCTCTCTCTCTCTCTCTCTCTCTCTCTCTCTCTCTTCCTCTCTCTCTCTCACACACAGTACACACCCAAACCCACACTACCGGGTCTGGGCGCTGAAACTTTCCGAAATCACAAAAGAGTTCCCTACCGGGTCTGTATAATTCGTGACTTTGTTCCAGGTTACCGGGTCTGTATACACTCCGACGAGAGAAAGATAGAGGGGGAAAGTAGGTGGGGGAGAAAGAAAGACAGACAAACAAAGAGAAAGAGAAGGCGAGCGATACACAGAGAGAGAGAGAGGGTGGGCAGGCAGAAAAAGAGGGGAGAGAGAGACAGAGGAAAAGAGAGGGTGACTGCTCGATTGAAATTATGACATTGTTCTTTTTCTCAAAATGTCTTAGATCTAGATCTAGAATTCCTCCGACTCCAAAACAGAGGGAAAACGATCGTTCATCGAAAAGACATCCGCAATCTTCATTTAGATCTAGATCTAGGCCTCGAAACAGATCTCTGCTTTATGTCTGTCTGTCTGTCTGTCTACTAACTGTCTAGATCTAGACCTAGGCCATAGATCTAGAAGACCCCAAGTCTACTCTGAGCCAAGAGGGCGCTGAAACTTTCCGAAATGACAAAAGATTTCCCCTACCGGGTTTGTATACTTCATGACTTTGTTCCCGGTTACCGGGTCTGTATACTCTCCCTTTTCCTTAACTCTTGTCCTGCGTCTGTGCTGAGATAAAATGCGAATCTTATTAGCAACCGATTACGTCGGACGTTCCGGGCAGGCCGCCGGGATCTCATTGTGTACTGTTGGTGTACAGCACTCGCGCCGGGAAATATGTGTGTTTTCGCCATGAATACCATGGGAGTGTGTTAATCGACGATGAAAATAACACTCTATCTTCCATGACTTTCACTTTCTATTATAAAGTGTTACGAACACAACCCCCTCTCATAAGCTGATATAAGACATTACGAGTAGTTACGCCCTTTTGAATCACCTTTCTAGACGCTCTTGTTGTTATGAATTACCTGGGGTTCAAAAAGTAAAAGGGATAATATAGATCTAGGTCAATTTCCGAATGTTTTGCTCTCAAATTGTTCTTTGTGCCGCCTACACAATGGTATTCAAAATTATCAAATCAGCTTATTTTTATCAGGTAGATCTAGATTCTAGATCTAGTATCATTTCATACAAAATCAAGCTCATTTGAAAGAATTTGTATGGAAAAATTGAAGTCTTGTTTCCTGACTATCCTTTCGAGCTCCTCATGTCTTGTGGGTCAATTTCTTTTCTATATTTTCATTGGACGAACATCTAGAGCTACCAACTTGGCGTGTTTTGAATGAGACGTATGCCTCAGTTGCGAACCAACGCAGGCGGTTCAAGAAGAAGGCCACAAATGCACACAAACTCAAGCAGACTGATGCACACACACGTGAATGCGGATCCGAATCGGGACCCGAATTCAAGGGGAGATGGTGCTCGGCGCGCGTGCGCTGAGCCAGGGGCCAGACTGATGCGGGACCAGAATGCTGGCGAGGTGCCGAAATAGGCTTATTGGGCGACATGTCAACATGAACTTGTGACAGAAGCGGCGCTTGTTCTCCGAGTGGTGGAGACCTGTGTGTTTGTTTTAACATGGCACTCAGTCTTACTCATCTGATACATTTTGTTTTATTGTCACCCTTGTGCAAAAGCAGCAACAAAAAAAAAAGAGCAAACAAAATACAAACCAACAACAACAAAAACAACAACAATGCAGCTGCTTTCGGTTGGGACATCAGATGAGAATGGTTTGTTTTCTTTATCTTGATCAGTCCTGCCCTTTTTTGTTAGTAGAGGTTTTACGGCGCGCGTAACTGCATAAGGTCATATGAGCGCCAAGTCCTGCCTTATACGGCCACTTTTCTCCTTGACAATGGGTGGCCGTCTTACACAGGTCGACTGTAGTAGTTCTGAACCTGACACTGATTACTTAACTTCTGAGTGTTTTCCATATTCAGTCTGTTTTCTCTTCATCAGTATTACAATTTTAAATATTAAATCCTCTCTAACAAACAAATTCAATTTGTCTCTGCTATTGTATGGAAAATTGATGTGAACATCTTTCCTGCAAAAGAAGGAGAGGACAGGGTAGAAAATTATCCCTGCCCGCCACGTAAATTCTCTTTCATTTTTGGTGTTATAGTCGAACAGTTTTGGAATATTGAATTGAAATTGTCTTACATTTTATTCCTTTTCAATAGGTAAACAGCACAGACTTCCCAGGAACATATGAAGAGTATGATGATGCCTGGAGCCAGGAAAAGTTTGAAGAGGTATTTCACATGGTATTCTAGCAATACCACACACCTCGCACTGGCAGTGCGAAAGCTTGGTGGACTCGCCAGAGTCAGGGGTAACCCCAGGAACCTGCTGATGTACAGCACTGTTTTTTGTGTCAGCCCCACGTTATTGCACATCAACATATGCAGAAGAAATTGGGGCATTCACTGATGAAAAACATGTGCTATTATTGTTCATGGACAATTGAGTTTTTTTTAAGAAAGAGGGTTGGTCAGTAATGAGTTTGAAGCCTGCCAAATGGCACCGTGATTTTTAGACTTGCCTCATTCGGAGGGGACACAAAACATCTAACTAGTACCCTGATGCCCCCAAATTTGGCAGCCAAAGAAAAAAAAGATTGATCATCTTTTCGCAGCCTTCCGTTTACAAATCAAACGAAAAACAAAAATGATACAAGGTGATTACTTTGTGGGTTTAATTTTGAAAAGTGTGTATTTGATCACAGTGCTAAATATTCTGTTTTTCTGTGTCCCGTAAAATGTTTTCTTGTAACTTTAAGTTACAATGATACAATCTCCCTTCCGAACATCCTCGCAAAAAAAGTTCCATTTTCAAGGTGCTGTCTTCAACAGAGTTCTTGCTGGGTAAAAAACAAAAAGACTTAATTTTATAGTCTTCTGTCCTGGCTTAACCCAGAATTATTGCTGCGGAACATCGTGTTAGTTTTGTAGCATAGTTGGTTTGAAAATATTGCACCTGACAGTGCATTGCAGTTGATGTTATTAATGCCATCACCACCACCAGAATGAACTGTCTGTGAACATATTGTTTTTATGGTCCACTTCAATTATATTATGATAATAATTTAAATAATACAAGCTTGTGTATTAATCATATATCTATCATAACTATTCTTTGTTTTGTAGAAGTTGGCTCCAAAGTTTCATAATTTATCATATTGCTATTTTTGTCTGTAGTAAGTTCCTTTTCAAAATTGTACAGCTTTAACCCTTCCCTGTACAATTATATAAAAATATTTATAGCTGCCTGTAACCTGTCTCAATTTCAGAAATTCCAAATCGACATTGTAAGTCTATCCACCACTGAGATGGAATTTGATATGGTGGGTGTCGATGCTGCAATTGCAAATTCCATTCGAAGGATTTTGTTGGCCGAGGTGAGCTTATCTTATAATTTGTGTTTCATTTAAATTCTCTTCTTTTTGTCACCAGGGTATTTCTCTTATTCCAGTTCTTAAAAGGAGAAAAGTGATTTGTTTGTGTAATTGCAGATCTGTTGATGATTAAAGTCTACAGTTTACTTTTAGAAAATGTGCATGTTTTGTTCTAGCTTCTGCTATGTGTTTGTTTGGTTCCCCATTTTCAGACATTTTTCTTGGAAAGTGGTGTTACTTGTAATGTAACGTCATGTAGCATATTGTTAGTCTCAGCTTGCGTATACTTATGAATTTTTTACTGGTCAGCATCATCATGGTTAATGGGTGTTGTTAATGCATACTACTGTTCCTTGTCTCCACTTCTTGCTGTCTTTTTCTTTATGAATGACTTCATACTTCCTAATGACTTCATACTTATTTTATGAAAGTGAAAGGCTTTGTAGCTCTGCCTCTCTTTCTTGTTTCCTATTTTAATTAAAGCAGTAGTCTTCATGATTTGAGGCCAAAGATGTTTGTTATCAAGTCCAAAACAAGATTCCTTTTCCACATAAACTTTCTTCTCGTTTTTCTGCAAGTGCCAGATCTAAAACAGACAGGCAATCATGGTTCACCAATCATTTCTCTACTCGAATGCTTAAAAAACCACTATATATCATCCTGGTCTTGTCCCATCACATATCTGTTTAAGTTCTCTAATACAGTAGTACTTGCTCCAATGACCATATGTCCAGGACAATCTCCTGGACAAATGGCCATTTCCACTTTTCCCTGTTGTGTGTGGGTATTTTTTTGGGGGGGTGGTATGAGAACTGTCCAAAGAACTTTCTTTCTAAGATAACCACTTTACCCCTCGATGAGGGATGTTGATCTTACACATATTTAACGGTACATTACTTTGTGTCTACATTTTCTTCTTTTGACTTCTACTATTTTTCCATTGAGAGCAAATAAGTTTGTTTTGTTTTAGTTGGGTTTTTTTGGCAAGTTAATGTCTAAGTTTATCCCTTTGAGCCCTGACCTCCTCAGTCTACTGTGCCCCTCTACCTGAGCTCCTGAGCATTATTTTAGTATACTATTACTAACATTCATATGATCATCAGAATCATATTACATATTCCGCCCATGGTAGTCCTAGTCATTACAAGCGTCTAATTCAGAAAGATCTTCAAAATAATCAGTGACATCTTGTGTAGTAAACGCTGTTTTCCGTACGCATTTTATACCAGGTGTGCTAGGTTGGGAATGGGGTCTAGCTCAGCGCTCTACCAGTGGCTAAGTATACGGGGAGTTTGTGGCATCGGTGGCCTAGTGGTTAGGCTTTCGGACTCGCAACCGTAAGATTGTGGGTTCGAATCCCGCCAGGGGCCCGATGTTGTGTCCTTGGGAAAGGCACTTTACGCGAATTTTCCTCACTTCACCCAGGTGGGAATGGGTACCCGCCTATAGACAGCGAAAGATCTTGTCAGTTTGTTAGTGTTTTAGCGCTTATTCAGCTGCTTGCACTGTATGCTTCCCGGGAAGCTGAGAATGTTTCGGAGTGTTCTATGGTCTGCTGGGGTAATAATATAGTGTAAAGCGCATAGAGCTTGCTGCTGCTGAGTGGGGATGTGCGATATACAAAAGCTATTTATTATTATTATTATTATTATTACTGATGGCAAGGGCTCAAAGGGTTAAACTAATCAAAAGAATCAGGTATTGTAGAAACATTTTTCTTTTTTCGTTCTCAGGTACCTACAATGGCAATTGAGACGGCTGCCATTTGGAACAACACTTCCATCATCCAAGATGAAGTTTTAGCTCATCGCCTGGGACTCATACCAATCAAAGCTGACCCTCGCTTATTTGAGTACAAACCAAAAGGTTCATAGCGTTCTTTACCATTTTGATAGCTGGACCCTTAAGCAAGATGTGAAGAGAGTCCTTCAGTCTGGTTGTGTATTGCACATTTGTCTTTTGCTTTGGATGGGTCTAAATCATATTAAAACTAATTCTTCGCATGATTCTTCTCAGTCCTGCTCAAAGTAGAGTCACATCTTTTAAATATCATTGATGAGAGAAAAGTAGGTCTGCTTTTATTGCCTATTGACTCTTCTCAATCAAGTATAGTATTATTTTAAGAGATTGAAAATTTATGTTCGGTTCTCAGATGCTGCTCTACAATGGTTTGAGTTATGTTAAAGAAATTGTTAAAATAGAAAGTTACTTCTTACTCAAGTCTTCCTTTAAGATGAACAGTGTAGGCAGTACTCTTTTGATTACAGATTTACAGTGGTTTAAGATGAACTGCCCAGCTAGCATCTGCGTTTGTCGCGGCCGCGATTTTTGGCATTTTTGGGTTCGCGAATCACGGCCGTGATTTTTGGCATTTTTCCCAAAAAAAACCACACCGCCGGGGAATAAAAAATCGATAAAGCGGGGTATAAAAAACGGACCCCCCCCAAAAAAAAATAACCGAACCTCTTTACTTTTAGGAAAAAAAGTTAATTTTCACTTCTTCTTTCTTACTTGTTGACCCCACGTTTATTTGTTATTTTCATGTGAAAAAAAGTCTTGTACATTGCATACTATTTAATTTTGTATTGCTGCTTCTTCTCTTTGTTGTGTTTCAATATGCTTGTGTGTTATTTTCTTTTCTTGTTATTGTTCTGATGTGTTTTCTATATTTTTGTGTGTTTATCGTAATGTCGGTATCATTTAATTTGATGTTGTTCCTCCTACCTTTAAAAAAAAAAAATGCGTTTATGTGAGAGTGTGTCTCCACCAAAACCGAATACATGTACATGAAATGAACTGACACTGGCAGGCCCCTTGTGTGTGATTCCATAATTTACATGTAATATTCTGTACTTTTTCTTGAATAACACACGTTTAGGGTTAAAACGGCCACTATTCGAAAAGGTGGACACCCGCCTTTATTTGTTAATTTTTGTGGTTGTTTATGTTCTTTTCTAATTTTGATTTCATTCTGTTGTGAAACCTTTATTTTTCACATTTTTACACTCTGTGTGGCTACAAATGATCTTCTGGATGCTTAAAACAAAACACAAGAAATTTTGGTGCTTTAGATTAAGTTACCTCTATCAACATATTGCTATATTTGTCGTCACAGATAGTAGAAAGCTTGAAAATTATTGGCAACTTTTGCCATTCTTTTGGCAACTTTTGGACATTAAAATTGCAACAAGCGCAGATGCTAGGCTAAGGCAATCAAGAGACAGGGTCGGGAAAAAGTCGGGAATTTTGAGATGGGTCGGGAGGTCGGGAAAAAGTCGGGAATTTTGTGATGGGTCGGTAAGTCGGGAAAGGATAGGGCCTGTGTAATGTGCAGCTATCTAGACTGTATGGTTGATGAATCCTAAAGAGGACACGTAATTGAACCGCTGTAACGGAAGTGTATGTGTGACACCGAGGCTCGATCAGGAAGAATCAAGATCTGCTTTCGTTACCGCCCAGAAATGTTCCGGTAATAGTCTGATAGATAACGCAACATTTGTAACATGCAGGTTGTGCATTATGAATGCTGTGTCGCCTTGAAAATAAATCAATATTAAAAATTGCCCTCTGCTGTCGCTTGTGGAAAGAAAAAGAAAAAGAAGTTATACAAGCGTCTTGACAGGTTCGCCCTCGTGACCGGTCAATGAACCTGTGAGTACCGGCGGTCTGAGCGCTGTGAAGTATAGGACTCCTTTATAAGATACACTCGTGGAAGGGGATTGGGGGGAAGCTGAAGGCAACGCTAGAGGACAAAAACTGAACTTGGAAGCAAATTTTTAGCATTTTGATTACTACTTTAGAGCTCTCTGCAAAGCGCGCGTTGGTGCAGGCCTTGTGTGGAATCAGGATCCGTCATGCCTTGTTATTGAACTAAAGTGTTCGCGTTTCATTGGATGGGGTGATTGTAATTTATATCTATATTTTATTAGCTTTCTGTTCAAGATTGGCAGATTTTCAGTGTCACTGCATCTTGCCCCCCAGTTCTTACACCTCTCACACTGAATAGGTGTACTTGAGCCATTCTAGTTATTACTCTACTTTGAGTTGCAGCAATGGTTTTCGTCTTCACGTTTATTATATGAATCAGGACACCCAGACTGGTTATTGACAGTCGATTTTCTAGTTCTAGGTCTTTTTTCAGGCTCAAAACAGGATTCATTTTTTTATATAGGGCCTATAGTTTGTTATGTTGGCTAATATGATGATGGGAAAATATAAATAAGTAAGAACAGACTGAAATACCAAAGTCTCTCAAGATCCCAGTGCCACACTGACATGTTGTTAACTGGATATAATGTACCTACATGTGTGTGTGTGTATTCACAAACATATACATGTATTATATTAGATATAAATGGAGCACACGCTTTCATTGTTATATAACATGTTCCTGGAAAATGGATGAGGCCCCTCCCTTGGAAAATTGAGAAGCTGGTTTGGCAGTCACCCAGTATTATAGTCATCTATTGTTTGAATTTGAAGACTATACTACAAAATGTACGTTTGCATTCATTTGTAGACATTTTGACTTTTTATATTTGATAGATTGGCTTTTTTGGGGATCATTCTTGATGCGCAGCAGCCTGATTTCTCCCTCGAATTGGGGTCTTGAAAAAATTTTCCAGGATTTGGTGGGGACCCTGAAGAGAGGCAATCCTATAAGAAAACTTTCATATGTTGTTAAAAACATTATGTTTTATCAAGGCATGTTCATAATTCCATACAGCAATGTGTTCAAGTGCAAGAGGAAGAGAGAAAGAGAGAGCATGTTTATTCATTGATTTTTTGCTCTTGCAAGCGTATTTGTTTTTATGTAGTCTTTCTAGGGAAGAGCACTGAGCATTCACACTATTATTATTATCGTTCAACATGCCATCTCAGCTATGTTGAACATAGTATGAAAGAGTTATTATTGTTATTTACCTTGTAAATCTGTGTACTCTTTTGGGATAAGGAAGAAGGGGAGCCTCTGGATAGCTCATTCAGTTTCAGTTGTTTGATGGGTTTATTTTGAAGGTGTTATGATTTCTACTGAGCATGGAGTGATTATAGAGGTGGGTCCCCTCTGTTATACAAAGCTCTAGCAGGAAAAAAACAATGTTCAGGTTGTCAGTTTGGGATATTTTCTTAAACTTTTCATGACAGCAAGCACCATGATCAGCACTTCTAAATTGTGAGAGTAAAGGGTACATTTATTATTAATTTCTTTTATTTAATCTCAATTTTTTCTCAGTGGCTGTTCCATTGAAACTTTAAAGATTCAAAACGCCCTGAAAATTTGTGAGTAATATTTCCTGCACAGACTCAATGTCTATTCTCTGTTAGATTGAAATCCATTCTAAGGAAAAGAGAATGACACTCTGCTGCCCAGCCCCTAAATATGCTTTGTTACATCTTTGATCTGTTAAAGCTGCAAGAGGTCCAGTAATTTGAGAAAATCGCGAAAGAGTCCTAGAGAAGCCACCACACTAGAACATTTGTTCCTTGTTTTGGGGTGTTTGCTAGAAACATGAGGTATAATGTTCTGACATTCACGAGTCCCTTAACCCTTCCCATGGTCCTGGCGGCGCTGCATTGCTGAATGCTGCACCAGCTAATGTTTTGACGTTGAGGTATTTTCAAAACCTTTTTAGTGATTTTCATCCCATCATTGTATCTTACATCTATTTCATACTTTTTTTTTTCAGATGCAGAGGCAGGCTCCAGCGATGACACCCTACAGTTTTCTCTGAAGATTAGATGTTCTAGGAATAACGTAACCACAGATGCCACAGACCCAAGGGTTCTTTTTAAAAATCATAAAGGTGAAAAAATGCATCTTTGTATTTGTTATACTTTCATGTTGGGGTTATGAATGTACTTCTGTTATTGATTTTGTCACCCATTTTATTTCATTAAGTTTTTAACACATTTCACCCTGAGGGTCTGGACGGGAAGTCCATTGTTAGATCCTAAGCAAGGCGAAGGAACCCACCTCCCGTGAGTACAAGCCTTTAAAAAACACATTTAAAAAATACTAAACAAATTCCAAAAATCCTGAAAAAATAAAAATAAAAACGAAAAATGAATGTAGTTTCAGAAAAATATAACTTTATGTATGCACAAACTGTTAGAAATGTTCTAACTTTTGTTCGATCGGGGTGTCCGACCCGTCACTCTCACTCTCAGCCTTGCGGTCGGGCCCTAGATCTAAATTCTAGATTTTCTACATCTGATCAATCTGAATCACCCCAAACTTTTGCTACAACGTTTTCGTCAAAATCTGAGTCATCTGATTTGTCATATGCTTGTTTTTGCTCAAATCCATCGTTATTTCTTTTTTCGAACTCAGTTGTGTCGCTTTTCAACAAGTCGATACACCTTCGAAGTGTCGGTAATGCAATCACACTTCCATCGGGCTCTAATACTAAAACTACTGGCCCAAAAAATTTTGTTTCAGTATCAAACGAAAGGAGAAACTTTTTGCAATAACTATGCAAATCAAAATCTCGGCCCCAGAGTCTCGTCAAGGTGAGACTTCGTTTCTAAAGACGCTGGGTTGGCGTGGGCGGTTTCGGGCGAGTCAGGGTGGAGCACGTAAGGAAATTCCCGGGCGAGTTAGGTGTAATGTGTTAAAAGTCAAATTAAAATGTCATGCAAGAATTTAGAGCTTATCAAACATGCAAGTGGTTTTTTTCTTCCTCTTAGTGTTGCCATTTGTGTTGTTCTACATCTGCCCTCCCTTTCTGATATATATTACTTCAATTTTTTATATTTAAAAAAAAAATTTTTTGGTAAATTTTCTGACCAGTGTGAACTTGATACCTTTTTATTAAATTTCTCATGGGTATGAATTGTATATATGACACAGTGCTAATGTTTTACTTGCAGTGTACTCCAGAGATCTGGAATGGGTTCCTTTACCAGGCCAGGATCATTTGGTAAGTGACACTGTTGTTGTCTGAAACTTGAACTGATTTAACTCTTTGTCTCTGGCAAGCTGCTCCCAGCGTGGCTCACGGTCACAACTGCTGTGCCAGTGAGCCACTGGCAATGGCTTGAGCACATTCCTTTATACAAAGACTTTGCATACCTGCCGACCCTACAGAAAAAATCGGTAGATCACCGACTTTTTGATCAAACTACCGATCCACCGATTTTGAGAGATAAGTCACCGACTTCGTGATTCAGCAGGGTGACTGCCAGGCCCCGGGAATTACCCTGGAATTTTAGAAAGTTATCGAATATTTGAAAACCAAATCCGATAATGCCCTTAAGTTCATTTTTGCCGGTCGCGATTGTGATATTCATTCGAGTCCCCCCGAGAGTACGTTTGTTCACACAGACAGGCGGCTATGGTGGCAAGTGGAAGTGTATGTGTGATACCGAAGTTTGATCGGGATAATCAAGATATAATACTTTCACTTTCGTTACTACCCAGGAATTTGCTGGTGGTAGTTTGATAACGCAACATTAATTTAACAACGTGCAGGCTGTGCATGGCAAACACTTTGTCGCCTTGAAAATAAATCAATATTTGTCCTGTGCTGTTACTTGTGAAAGAAAAAGAAAAAAAAGTTATAGTTATACAAGCGTCTTGTCGGGCTCACCATTGTGACCGGTCAATGAACCTGCACGTTCCATCACATTGTGAGCACCGGCAATTGTAGGGGTCACCAAAGTTCATTCAAAGTCTGAGGGCTACGAAGTATAGGACTCCGGAATGGGGGGGGGGGGGGGATTATTTATTTTTTTAAAGATACACGCGGGGGAGGGGGGGGGGGGGTTGAAGGCAACACCAGGGGACAAAAACTGAACTTGGAAGCAAAATTTAGTATTCTAAATTTTGATGACTACTAGATCTAGATCTCTCTGCAAAACGCGTGTAGGTGGAGGCCTTGTGTGGACTCGGGATCCGTCGTACTCTTTCCTTGTAAACTCTGCAAAGGCTAAGGGCCAAGGTATAAAGGCTTAAGTCATCCAAGGTCATATTTTTTTGTTCTTTGTCATTTTATACTAAATTCTACATTTGTTTTAAGTCGCAAACACATTCATACATATGTGATGTGGGTCAAAATATTGATACGGGTCCCAAATTAAATATGCGACAAGTGGTAATATAGCCTACTACAGATTTTTTAGGTCAACTACAGATTTCGGCCCAGGCAATGTTGGCAGGTATGACTTTGACATCAAATTACTTTTTGCAATTGACGAAAACAGGTCTCTTTTACCAGGGGTTCACTCATAAGAGGAAAAACTATCAAAATAGGTGTATTTGTTTTTGATTTAATGACCCATTTAGTGACGTTTTTGTCATTTTTAGATTTAGTACCAGACAAGGGCCCCGGCGTAGTGGGTTTACCCCTCTCAGAAATAAAGAGTTAAGAAGATTTTGTTTTGTGGTTGTAATTCCTTTGGCATTTTCTTTTGTCCTCTGTTACAAAAGGACTACTGATGTCTGTAATGTAATGGTTAGGCTCTTTCTCGTTGCTTACAGAAGACATGAGTTCTCTTTCTGTGTAGGGAAGTTTTTCTCTTTGAGTGTCTCCATTTGGCTGCTGGGATGTCATATCCCGCTCAGCCTAGGTTGGTCCTGACTGGCAAGTTCGAATCTGCCCACCTCTTTCATTTTTTAAAGAATTGTGTTGATGTGGGTGTTATATATTTACGACTATATAATAGGGCCACACGAAAACTGTTCCTTTTCTAAATAGCAGGTCTGAAATGTGATGGGTATGTTTTTAAGGGGATGATCTGCAACTTTGACCATTACTGACATCTCAGTGACTCCAAACTCCATTGTAAAAAGGTTACCTATCTCAAAAGTTTGTGTTCTTGGGCAAGGGGGTGTAGGAGAAGAAAGAAAAAAAATGTGTTTGATGGACTGACATGCAAAGCTGAAGAATTTATTCATCGATACCTGATTTGCAGCAGAAAAACACAAAGGAGAAGGTTAGAACCTTTCCTTATTAACTGCAGAGGCACAACTTTAAATTTAAGTTGGATTTTTCAAAAAATCATTTTTTTCAGACTCAGATGAAGACTCCCGTTTTATGTTGATACTTTCTATTGTTTTTAGTTTTTTTTTGTTTCTTTTTTGTTTCTTAGATATATCTTTACCCCACCTCACTGCTTCTTAAGTGGAATCTTCTTCTTTTTGTGTGGACTAATATTGAAGAACTTTATCAATGTACTTATATATGAATGTCATGTGTATTTCAGAAGAACAAAGGCATTGGTCCAGTGGACAAGGACATCCTGATTGCTACAATGAGACCAGGCCATGTGAGTGGCATGTTTCTGAACAAAATAATAATTTTTAAAAAAATCAAATGACGTAGTGTTGAAAGAAGCCAGTGTGGGGCAGTCACTAATAAAAACAATTAGGATAAAACAAATGCAGTTCCAAGGACACTTGATTCAACATAGAGGAGGCCTTGAACATCTTGCTCTTGGAAAACAGAAGGCAAAATAAGCAGAGATGGATGAAGAACAACTATTAATAAAATTTGGACAAATGGGTGGCAGGAAAAGACGAGAGTAATATAGACCTGCATGTTTGCCGACAATCGTCTGAAATCCAACAGTCGCGACCCGGCCGATGCTATCGCAGGGTCCACCTGTATTAGTCAATGTGCAAGGTCTTCTGGGATGATATGTCTTTCTTGGCTCAGGTTGAACCTGACAGGCATAGTCGAAGTAGCCTAACTGTAAATTATGTCTTTAAAGGTGTAAAACACTTACGATTAGAATAAAATAAAAGCCAATGGTCTACCAGTGTGGGCCTCTTGAGCTAATACAGGATCAAGTTTTTTGTGCCAAATGTTATACTGGAAAATGTTTGAAGTCTGTGGCTAGATGAAAAGGTAGAGTTCCCTGTGTTGTGTGTTTTCTGAAGTGATGATGCACACAAAGGCTACTCTCAAGAGCAATGTTTGGATCAATATATACTGATACATTATAGTAGCATCTGCGTTTGTGCGCGCTGTGATTCTTGCACTAAAAAAAAACAGCCACCGCCGCCGGGGAATTTAAAAAAAGGGGGGGGGGGATAAACATCGAAAAACAACAAAAAAGGGAAACCGAACCTCTTTACTTTTAGAAAGAAAGTTTATTTTCACTTCTGCTTCACTTCGTCTCTTTCTCACCACGTGGATTTGTTATTTTCATGTGAAGAATGCAAGTGCATTAGGCCTACATACTATTTACTACTACCCTCAGCCCTCTCTCGCTTCACCCGCTGTGTGTACTTGCAGTGACTTGGCTTGCCTGGGCTTGCTCCAACACTGCGTGCGCGCTCTCTCTCTCTCTCTCTCTCCCTCCCTCTCTCTCCCTCCTTCCCTCCCTCTCTCTCTCTCTCTCTCTCTCTCTCTCTCTCTCTCTCTCTCTCTCTCTCTCTCTCTCTCTTACACCTTGTTAACGAGCCTTTGTCCCTGGTATAACCGATTGAGCTCCAACGAGGCCCTGTTATTGGCGATAACTTTTAATAGAGACAAAGAGTAGGAAGAAACGGGGATTTAAAAAATCCCTGTTATTACCGGGCCTGTTATATATGGTTTCCACTGTACATGTAATATCCAGTACTTTTACTTGAATTACACTCATCTAGGGTTAGAACTGCCATTCTTCGGATAGGTCGACACTCATCCTGATTTGTTAATTTTTGTGGTTGTCTATATATTGTTCTAATTGTGATTTCATTTTGTTGTGAAACCTTTATTTTTCACGTTTTTACACTCTGTGTGGCTACAAATGATATTCTGGTTGCTTAACTCTTTGAACCCCGCGTCCGGTGGTAATGACCCTGTTCCCCATCGGATGCTGGGAGCGTCCAATACGAGTTACAACTGTTTCGTCTTATTTAGTGCTAGTTTTTGCTGGTTTTTGGAACTATTCGTGAACCACGTTTTTAGAAATGACTAAGCCTTTGTTTCCTCTATTTAGAAGTTGGAGGCAAGCTTTTTTGGGGTTATAATGAGACATACTGCACTAGGTTTAGGTGACTGTAGAAAAAACTCCGGGAAACGGTGGAAAAAACTCAGGTCTTAAAAGAGTTAAAACAGAGCACAAGAAATTCTGATGCTTTAGATTTGGTACCTCTATCAGCATATTGCTATATATACTTCGTCACAGAGAGTTGAAAGTCGAAGCAGACTTTGTTCTGTTGAGGCTAGAGAGGTGAGCAGAGTAAGCCTGATTCCCCATTTGGACTTCTCTGTTGACATCCACCCCTCGGCGCTCATATGACCTTATGCAGTTGCGAGCGCCGTAAAACCTTACTAAAACACGAGAGTTGAAAGCGTGAAAATTAATAGCAACTTTTGCCATTTTTTTTTGGGTGGCAACTTTTGGACAAAAAGATGGCAACAAATGCAGATGGTAGATTATATTGACCTTGACAGAGTGTCTCTTTTTTGTGTTTTGTTCTTTTCCATCGATTTTTCTCTTTCACCTCTCATTCTATGAATTGTGAGAAAAAAGCTGATCTTCTCTATATTTCTCCTTCATCTTTTAAAAAAAAAGATAGAATACCATCAGAAGCAGCTTATGGCAACATTAGTTTATTTGCTGAAAATACATAATGTTTGAATTTTAAAGAAAGTGAAATTAAATGCGCTGCTACTCTCAATACATAATGTAATCAAGTAAGACTTTCTCTAGTTACTTTTAATGTTCTCATATTTTTAGATAAATTTTCTTTTTACAGTTAGGCATTTAGGAATTATTGATATTTCTAGTTTAATAGAACTTCCACGATCCCTTTGAATTGTAAGTGGGTGATGGAAGTGCAGATTGATTAAATTTGAGAACTTCAATCATTATTTTTAGTTTTATTCTTTTGGTGTTGACAAGTTCAGTACACTTTAGTTTTTGACGATGTTGTGAAGATGTGTTCTCTTTGTGCTCATATTTTACAGGAGCTTGACGTGGATTTGTACTGTGTGAAAGGAATTGGCAAAGATCATGCAAAGTTTTCTCCTGTTGGTAAGGTCTTAACTGAAGACATAATACATCCTGCTCTACTTAAGCACTAAAACAGATTCTGACTCTTGGTACTCATTCCCTGATTATTGACTTTTGTGTTGCATTGCCTGTCAAATTGAGGCTTTAGGTCGTTGAAATGAATAATAAATAAATAATAATAATAATGGCAGGAATGGAACTTGTGTGTATATTTATTTAAAAACAGGAATAGCTTGCTGAAGTCCAGTCTTTTGGGCTTTATTCTTTTAAATTCATGTAATAGTACATTCTGAGTAACAACAAATCTGTACTGAATATTGATTTTAAAAATTGCATCGATGTATCAATTAATTTAGGGATCCAGTTGGTTGAACCTCTATTTCTTCTCAGTGTTGTTTTCTTTCCGATTATAGGGGGTGCCCGCATACGTGGTCGGGTCAGGTCGGGCCCATTGGGTAGTCAGGGCTAGCCAAATTGAGGGCGCCATCGTGGCACAAACTGATCGACACGATCAGTGACCTACAAAAACAAACGCGTTTGTTTTCTGGCCTGCGAATCGCGCGATCGGGTGGTTTGCTGCCAATCACAACAAGGCTGAGTCACGTGTCCATTTTGACCCATGAATATATTAAGTAGGTACTCTGGGAATTCCCGGTTTCGGTCTCACGCCTTTGACCGTCTTCTCACTTCTCACAGCGGATTTGGAGCGCTCATAGGCCGAGAGGAAGAAGGAGACGAAGAAGAAGAAGGAGAATGAGCACTACAGAGGGAGGGTGGTGAAAGTGACAGGGAGGGAGAGAGAGAGATAAGTTGAGAGATATATGCTGAGACCTAGATATTACATTGCTAGATCTAGATCTAGGTCTCTGATATGGGAAGTGAGAAATAGAAAAGAAAGGAGAGAGATATATTAAAGCAAGTTAGCAAGCAAGCAAGGAAATACTCACCCGCATGGGCGCACACGCACACTCACAAACACACACACAGACAGACAGACAGAGAGAGGGATTGCGGGAAGTCCAAGAGTACGATAGGCATATTTTATGTATCATGGGTCAAAGGTTCAGCCAATCATAGCCCGGTTTACGCCCTCTGTGTAGTCGCATGTAGGTTAACGGTTTCTCAACTTTAACTTCCAGGTCGTCGGGTACAATCGCAGCAGGGCTGTAGTGTGCACTGAAACCCCGACCCGATCGAGTATGTGGGCACCCCCTATTAGCTCCAGATAAAATGCAACCCCTGCTGTTATGATTCCGTGTAAACATTTATTTATTGAAGAAGATGTAAGAAACAGAAGCCTGGCTTGTCAATATTTTCTTTCTTGTTCTAATGCATCAAGGAATTGAAATGCACTATCACTAGTGATTACTGGGGGAGGAGATCAGTAGAAGTGCATTACTACTTATAATTTTCTGTATTCACAGCTACCGCTTCCTACCGTCTCCTGCCAGAGATTAGACTGCTGCGGGAATTCCATGGGGAGGAATGTGAAAGGTTGCAAAAATGCTTTTCTCCTGGCGTTATAGAAGTGAGGGAGACCCCTGAAGGTGGGTGTCTGTATCCGTAAATTTGTTATCAAGACTTAATTTTCTTTCCTGTGTTTTGAATTCTTCAGGGTTGTTTTAAGTGTGGAAGCTTTCTTCCTTCCACGGTGTAGTACGGTACGCGTGTCTAACCTGAGGAAAATATCATTGGTTCTCACCCCTCTGTGGGATCTGGATGAATGTTATATTTTCTAGTGATCTTTGTTCTGTATTCATTAGTGGCACGTCTGTTGTTGGTTGCAGACAGAAAGGTTGAAGGTAGGTGGTTGTAGGGTGCCTCTTGCAAGTCAAGCTTCCATAAATTCTATCCCTGTTGTTTCTGTCTGTCTGTCATAATTTTCCCCCGCACAAAATGGCCGTTATTGTGTTGATGTGCACCTCTTCACTCAGAACAAACAAAAAATGAAATGATGGAGGACGTATTAGCTTCAGACGTTTTTTTTGTTTTTTTTTGGGGGGGGGGGTCTGTTGAATAATGTGCACAGATCCAGGGTAGCAGCTGGTGGAGGGATTGCAGCTGTGCCGTACAGGAACAAAAAATGACAGGCTGTGATTGTTGTGTTGCATGGAGACATGGGGGGTGTTTCTACTTTACGTTTACCAGAATCTTGTGTTCTTTTCAGGCAGGGTGGTTGGTTGATGGGTGCTCTGGTGTGGTTTGCTCCTTCTTTCCTGTCAAACATCTATCGTCCTTACCTCCTTTTTTGGGGGGGATCTTAGTTACTCACTTGTAACAGCTCTAATCTATGCCGTTTATATGACCTAATTCAGTTCTATACTGAGGTATAGTGAGTACTGTAAAACACTTTCTAAAACACACAAAAAACCCTTACTAAAAAACCTCTTGTTTACGGGAATCTGTGTTCCTTTTCAGGCAAGAAAATGGCACGTGTGGTCAATGCTCGGATGGACACCTGCAGCCGCAACGTCTTCCGCCATGATGACCTCAAGGATGGCGTTGTTCTACAGAGAGTCAGGGACCACTTTATCTGTAAGTGACCACACCACATTTACTTGTTTTCTATTTTGTTTCCATTAGTGACAACACCACATTTACTTGTTTCCTTTTTTGTTTTTGTCGGTGACAGCACTGTGTCTTCTTGTTTTTTTAATTTTTGTTTGTGTTATTGCTTACGTCATTTTTTTTTTTTTTTTGAGAAAACTTGTTTTTATAAAGGCAATTCCAAAAACAAGGCTTAAGTTAAAGTGAATGGTATGACTTTAAAAAAGGTAAAAATGTAGTAGGCCAATTGGATGTTTAGCACACTAAATGAAAACCAGCTATACTGAAGTTACAGAGAAAATAAAAGGCATTTTTACTGTACCAAAAGCTAGAGGCATGAAAAAAAACCTCAGACAATTACAGTCGAACCTGCCTTAATGAAATCTCCCTGCTCCCCCCTTGATATATTCCTCTTTAATTACCTGTATAAAACGGAAACCTGTCCAACGCGGAAACGGAAAGACAAATCCGCTCCCTTCTGAGGGTTTCACCTGTCAAAGACGGAAAATGCTTTGCTCGCTCAGCCCTGATTTGGAACAAAACTCGCAAGTTTGGTTCCGCTGGCTCTTACTCTAGACTTAATGCCATGGCCATGCCGCCAGGCGAGGATGGGGAGTTGGAGTGCAATTTGGGGTTAGATGTTACCCATCTCCTTGACGTTACCCCATCATGTGAGCCCTGAGCGATGCAGATGGTCAGGGTAGTGTGGGTGTGAATCTCACGACTGCCCGTGAGAGGGCTCGAGTAGCGAGCCACTACACAAACTGTCCTGGGGTAGCCTGAAGCCAGAGGTGTGAAATTACTTTGACCAATGCCTGCCGCCCTGATCGTACGCCAGCCGAGAAAAGAGTTCCTCCAATCATTGTTACATGATGGCAGTGAGGGGTGGCATTGGTTGACTGTACTTGTTACACCGATGGGTGGGGGGGCTAAGGGTGGAAGCAAAGGAAGATTTTCAAACGTTTCTGTTTTTAATAGGTCAAGCAGTGGTGGCAATTGGACAAGTAAGAATGACGCATGTCATTATCTGACAGGATAGCAGTTGAGAGGTGTGAAGTTTTGACCACTGATTGCCGATTGGACAAGCGATCCTTGATCCCACCGGCTGGGCCTTTGACCCCCCCCCTTCCATCTCCTCCTAAATTCGTCTAAGACGAAATTTTTTCTGGCTCTGTTGCGATTCCGTCTAACACAGGTTTTTTTTGTTGCTGGCAGTCTTTGTTCTTTGTTATTGATCATGCAGGTGTTGGAAGTTCCCTGTTGGCTCTGGTGTTAAATGATAATAATGACCATTCATTATGAGAATCGGCTTGTTCTGTTTGCAATGATTTTGGAGTCTGGCTGCTAGGGAAGCAGCTGATCTTGTAGGTACCTGTGGGTAGAAAAGCATTTGTTTTATAAGAAGTTTGTCACCTTTAAATACATGTACTACTCTCCACGGTGATCAACAAAGCAGAATTTTATTAATCTATTTTAACTATTTATTATTTTTACTTTTCACTTCCCTCTTCCACAATCTGTACACTCGTAACCCTTAATGCCTTTTCTGTAATGTGTATGTTTGCAGTTTCTGTGGAGTCCACTGGAATCCTCCCTCCTGACACCCTGGTCTCTGAGGCGATGAAAATCCTCATGGGGAAATGTCAGAAGTTCTTACAAGAACTGGATGACAAGGCAAACAGCTTCACTTCCAGCAAAGACAAACACAGAAAGGGCAAAAAGTCGTAGCCAGAGGACTTGGTGCGAGTGCAGAATAACAGATGACTGAAGGATTCCTGCTTGCTGGGGAGGTTTTTTTATTTCTATGATGTGAATGTCAGCAATTTGCAGCTTATGGATCTTGTCAATAAATATGGCAACCCTTTATTCAATTCCAGCTGTATTGGACTTGTATTTTTGGTGAGGGCGACAGGTATTCTACTTGATGTTTCAGATTGTTATTTTTTCAGCATAGCTATATATATATTTGTGTCTGTCCAAAGGTCCTGTGGAACCGAGTTTTAACTTAACTTGTTGAGGTCTTTAAAATCACATCATGAAAAAGCGTGTTGATCTAGGTTAACTCACTTGCGACTGGGCCCTTTCACCAGTCACAAGCGTTGAAGACTGGCGTTTTTGGGGGTATTTCAATAAATCACCACAACTCTCAGAATTACCCTATTGTAATCATTTTTTGACACAGTAAAGTAACATTCAAGCTTAATCTAATACAAAAAACTAAAGTTGTCTAAGTCTAATACTTTAATTTGTATGATTTTTTAAAAATTGGCATGAATTTGATTTTCCGAAAAATTTCCAGAGACGTGACAAGTAGAATGAAATTCACTGCATCAACAAAAATAAAAGTTCAAAGTGTTCTGGTTTGATTTGTATACATGTGCGAGTGTTTGGTGAAAATATAAAAGCTGGTCTGTGCGTTGATTCAGACCCATACACTGAATTACATGAGACAGATGTACGACACGACGTTGTGATTTCGTTGCGCGAAAAACAACACCGGTACTAGTGCTAGATCTAGCCCTAGAACTACGACTCGGGCCGTGTTCGGGTACATATCCAGGATCTTAACTATTAGACACATCATATTCTGAGACACTAGAACCAGTAAAATGCACAGAAGTATAGAAAACGGCGAAATTATGTGATTCTTGTTCATGCGACTTCTTCGACCGTTACTACGACGCGACTGTCGGATTACTATGAGCTGTATAGAAAAAAACAAAGCGCGAGTTCCGGTCTGTTCAACCCCAGTTGGGGTCACTGTCCTTCACCTTCAATAACTTAAAAACTACCGGCCCCAGAGATACGAAACGAAGTCTAAGTAGCTCAGGCTTGGCCAAACAAGGGTACGAGGCGGGTCTCGCGATCCGTGCGTGATTTGTAGAGCGAAAAAAAAATTCCAAAGTTGGTCACGCAGGGCTTGTGAGACCCGTCGCGAGCGTCGCGGCAGGGGTCACGCAACTGTTGTGTGACCCGTCTGAAGTGAGTTAAAGTAAACCTATATTTTTGTGGACAAAAAATGCTGGCCTATTGTTGAACACCTATTTAACCCTTAAAACCCCATACGGCTGGTAACCGCTGACGCCGTATATTCCTATACCGCTGGTCAACTTTATCGTTTAATTCCCGGTGCTAGAAACAGGGGATGTAACTCCAGATGACTCTGTCGCATGCAGAAAGTACCAATAATGTCATGAGAGCAGTTTTACACCGAAAGTTAGGAAATTTTGCGAGTTTATACGAAAAATTAGTGACTTTTCGCTGCCAGGCCCTTCAGGCTGCAACATTTCTGACGTTTTTGATCCTGAACCAGACCCCAATGGTGATCTCCCAGTTGGATATATCGATAAATATGACCGCGCCGCTGAAGACAGTTGCAATGTTTCGCATAACATCAATGATGATTTTGACGATAGTGGAAGTGGCAGGGGATCCCCACTAGAGCTACCAAAGGCTAGATCTATGCTGGGTCTAATGATGCTTTGACTGAAGTGGTGTTAGGGATCACACACTAGACTTTACTCATAGAGTTGGTCCTAAAAACCAGTGTTTCAGCCTTTTCCCCTTTTGTTCAGACTGTGCATTCATATATATAAAATAACGTTTTCAAACTTCAGTAAAATCTATTAACAATTAAAGACACAGTAAGTAAAACAATGAACCAACCTAATTTTTTCTAGCATCTCAATTTTAATTCAGGATTCTAGATCTAGGGAGGTACTGGTATGAAAAAAAATTCAGGATTTTAAGGTTATCCTTTTTAATCTGCTATGTAATTTCTCTTAGGATTTTAAAATTTCTTGAGTAAGTTGTTGTTACAGTGGAAATTAAGTCGCAAAGGAGAAGTGTTTTTCTTGAAGTTTACATTTCCAGGAAGGTGACTTCAGACCAATCTGTCACAATTCATGTATCTCTTCGTGTTACACATCATACGTGGGAACATGTTTTCATAAATTGCCACTTTTCTGCCAAGATAATGGTCGTTACTTGCCTAGGTTTAGCTCTGATTGGAAACCAAGACTGGCATTAAGGAAAAGGCTGGACAGGTACCGGTACTCAGTGGTGTTAGTACCGGCACCAGGCCTCCAGTACTAGTACTGGGAAGTTTCTGGCATCAAGTGGTATCAGCTTTGGTAAGATGTAAGGTGCCGACACCAGGTGATAAGCACAGCGAGTGATGTGCCCTTGGAACTAAAGCCCTAGTTACTGTGCAGTGTGGAGAAGCTGTGACGTCAGATGCACAGAACAAAACACTAGGTGATCATGATACAGGACATCAAGTTCAAAACTGACAGTCATTTAACTCACTGGAGACGTTTCACGCAGCATTTGCGAGCACCAATATGTTCCCGAGAGGCTGTTCACACACCCTCAGCGAGCACAAGTTTCATTGGGTTTTTTTCTCGGTAAAGTATGCCTGCAAACGTTGCATTAACCGTCTCTTACCGTGCAGCCGACCTTTGTTTCGTTTCACGTGAAGTTTCACCGGAATTGGCTGGAAACTTTTTGAGCTATCGAACCGGAAGGAAATTTAGTCACACTGAGTTGAGGCACTACTTTCGTTTCTCTGATTGGAGTCTGTTCTCGCAATACTTTGTTAGTACAATGGCCGCACTTTTAGTTTTTTTAGTAAGAGTTTTACGGCACTTGCAACACAATAAGGTCATATAAGTGCCAAAGATTAGATCAAGAGAGTAATAAACACAAAGAAGGAGGAGGAGAGATCGGGCCAAGAAATGTTTGATAGAGGAAAGGAGGAGCAAACCACACCAGAGCACCCACCAATCACCCACTTGGCAGCACAAAAAGCAAATACAATGTATTTTCAAGTGTTTGACGACTTTGACAGTTGAGAAAATTCTGATTACATGTATAATATTTTTGACCATGGGGATCCTGATTTCAATACAAATGATCATCTAAGCACTAATTCTGATAGAGAATATTCTAGATCTAGACTAGATTTTCAAATGCAAAATTCCCCTTTGTCTGGAGCCTTGGGGGGTTTTTTCACACTAAAGCGGATTACACAGCTAAATACATAGAAGGATTACCATATCGATTACCGCCTAGCCTATTCATGAGTTTTATTCATTTTGAAACGCAATACATAACAAAAGACACACTCAATGTTGATTTTTCCGGTGTTTTGTTGGGATTTTTTACACAAGACATGTCAAAAAAATTTGGCGAGCAGCAAATTTTAGCACATTTTCAAAATATAATTTCTAAAATACTATAAAAGGTATTGCCTTTCTGTTTGTTTGTGCCCTATTGAGCCTGTCTAGATCTGTTATGTGTGTAAAAATTGTGGTTGTATGTCTTTGGGAAGGGTGTTGTTTGAAACATTGAAATACCCCCTAAAATGCCAGTCTCCAGTGAATGTAGACCCGAAAAAGACCCAGTCTCCAGTGAGTTAAAAAGTAGAATTATACGCATCAAAGTTTAGATATCCAGGGACGGACGAAAAAGACATGCAGCAGGCAGATGAGACGCAAGATGCACAGAGCCTTTGATGTCATCTATTCCCTGTACCAGTGCAGCATCGGCGGAACTCAACGCCCAGTGCTGGTGCAGTACAGGAACTCGGATTTCTCAGAAACCGCCCAGCACTAAATCTAAATCATGCGCAAAAGGTTGTTAGATTAGATATCTATAGAAAGTGACTTTTTTGTGCAAGAAAGAGACATGATACACAGGGAAGCCGACAACCCTCTATATTATCTAATAGAAACGTCCTTTTGTTTTTATTATTTTTATTTTAAAGAAATATTTTTAACTTTCAAGACCAGTTTTTTTGCAATACATAATATGTACATGTAATACTGAGAACGAAACCCGTGAGTCAATCGGAGTTATGAAGTTGGTAGCCTACGTGTACTTAGAAAATAAATGTCTCTATCAAACTTTTCTCACATTTTTGCTGCTGGTCTGCAGGTTTATTGTTTTAGTGTATGTGTACGTGTAGTGTGTAGTCGCAAAAGGCAAGACATTCCTAACGAGGGGCCAATGAGCATGTTGGTTACTGTGTCTGTGCGGAAAGTAGGCCTATGTCATGGCTCCATTGTCAGGGCTTGCAGAGCATGAGCCTCCTCGACTATGTACAGTACATGTACTATGTAGTTTTTACAAGTGCTTTTTAAAATCTTTGGCTTTTTTTACAAGAAGAATTTCATAAAAGGAAAAGACTGTGGGAACGGGCTCGACTTTTGCTGGGCACTATAGAATAGACATTTGATTGGCTGTTATAGCTTGTTCAGTTTCTTCTGTCCGTGAAATATGACAAGATAAAAACAAAACGCTCTGTTTAATCTTTTCGGGTCAGTGCAAGCGAGTCTAAAAACTAAATGGCCAACACAATCTTGAAGCCCTTATGATTTTTATGAAGGTCACGGCAAACTAAGGTAAGGGTGGTTTTTTTAATGGGGTTTTACAGCACACACCTTAAACATACAATTGTTTACCTCTTCTATTCGTGAACACCACACTTTGAAGCACACCTACTATGAAACGTATACTATACATGTACATGTACCCTACATCAACACCCCACTTTGAAGCACACCTACTATGAAACGTATACTATACATGTACATGTACCCTACATCAACACCACACTTTGAAGCACACCTACTATGAAACGTATACTTTACATGTACATGTACCCTACAACAACACCACGCCACAAACCTTCGGGAAAAAAGGCGAGCTGGGGCAAACGAAATAAGAGAGTATCTGAGCTAAACTGACAAAAACCTCGGTGCATTGACAAAACTTTAAATCAGCGGCTAACGAGTTGAGGATAGAAGATAAAGTGAAAAAGTATAATCGCTCTGTCGAGTCCAGTGTGAGTGACTCTTGTTGGTTGAGGCAAAGATAGTAAATAACAAGATGGGCCACTCAGCCAAAAAAATGTCCGCATGAAGTATGCTCTTTGCTTCAGATGGCGCTGCAGTCTGTTTTG
>NW_004797372.1:1143603-1148841 GCF_000002075.1 Aplysia californica
CAGGGGAATTTAAAAAAAAGGGGGGGGGGAGCCCGGGGAATAAACATCCGAACAAAAAAAAAGGAACCGAACCTATCCTCTTTACTCTTTGAAAGAAAGTTTATTTTCGCTCCCGCTTCACTTTGTCTCTTTAGTCACTTGTTGATACCATGTTGATTTGTTATTTTCTTGTGAAGAACATAAGAACATTAGATCTACATACTATTTATATTGCTGTTTTTCTTCTATTTTCCCCTCTTTGTTGTGTTTTAATTTGTTGGTGTGTTAATTTGTTTGTTATTGTTCTGATGTGTTTTTTGTTTTTTTAAATTTGTGTTCATATAGCGAACTGTAATTGATGTTGTTCCTTCGTTTTTAAAAATATAATAATGTGTTATGTTAAGAGCGTGTCTCCTACAAAACCGAATACTGTACTGACACTAGCAGGCCCCTTGAGTGTGATTCCATAATGTAGGCCTACATGTAATATTCTGTACTTTTTCTTGAATTACACACGCTTAGGGTTAAAACGGCCAATCTTTGGATAGGTGGACTCTCGCCCTTATTTGTTAATTTTTGTGATTGTGTATGTACTGCTCTAATTTTGATTTCATTCTGTTGTGAAACCTTTTTTCCCCTTTTTACACTCTGTGTAGCTACAAATGATATTCTGGATGCTTAAAACAGAGCACAAGAAATTCTGGTGCTTTAGATTAAGTTACCTCTATCAACATATTGCTATACGTTGTCACAGAGATTTGAAAGCTTGAAAATTAATGGCAACTTTGGGTATTTTTGTGGCAACTTTTGGATTTAAAAAATGACAACAAACGCAGATGCTAGGTTTTCAGTCAACAAATCTTGAAGACACTTCTTTCTGTTGTTGTAGGCCCAATGTATTATATCACCCCTCGACGCACTCTCAGCTGGTGACCTGGATAACTTCGGGTAAGTGTCCTGGAGACAAGTGCTGACTTGATTACATTGCTGTCAAGCAGGTATCTTAATTCAGGCCCGCTGGACGATATTTTGCGGCCCCAACTTGTCAGCAGTTTTGTATTACAGTACTATTACTATTAGTACGGCACGTACGATTTTCTCACACACGATGGCATCTCTTTGACTTTGCCGAGGTTTTTATCCTTTTTTACTTTATTTTATTACTTAAGCAAAGAGAAGCACATCGACACAATAATGGTCATTTATTAATGAGGGGGGAAACAAGACAGACAGACAGAAGCAATAGGGCGAGAGTAAGGAACTATAATTAATATATTTATGACCTACCAATGCCATTCGTAGACATTTTAAAGATAGGGGCCCAGAGTAGCTTTTTGGGCCTTTTTTGGGAACAACATAAGTCTAGCCACCACTGCCCATCATCTCTAGAGCGGACCGAGCACCCAGTAACTGTCAATGACACATTTTCGTACATTGTCCCTGTAGATTGTCATTAGAAGAAGGAGGGAATAGGAATTCCAAGACAGCGACCAGGTAGCGAAATAAGCTTCAACTGAATGTAAAGAACACAAACAAATCGATCCTCCCTGATTTGAGATAACGGCAAAGGAATACGGTCAAGTGTCTCAGATAAAACCTTTACCTTTAATGTTTTCACTGACATGATCGATCTCCCAGTTCCTCTCACGATCCCATAAGCTGTGCGTGCTGCTACATGAACAGAACATAAGAAGAGTTTTTCTTGCCTCGTTGCCCCTACAGACGAAGAATGTTCAATGGTTTCCTCATGATTTTGCAAAGCCTTTGAACTGCAACCTTGCGTGACCGCCTGCTGGACAGATTCCAGAGATACGTAAGCATGTCTATTCTCGACCCGGACACACGCTCTATTGAGTTCTTCCCACTGCAGTGACTGCTGCTGTAATCCTCGTAGTTGCTGAGAATATACTGTTCGCAAAATTTGGCCTTAGCTCCATTAGTAGTAAGATATACATTGCATTGCGCTCCGCAATTCAACCTAGCGAAATTTCAACAACGTGATACGCCTGATACAAAAACATAATGTACCGGGTGATAAAAACAACAACTTTACAACTCTTTTTATAACTATTTTCCTCCTCACTTAGATGTAGATCTATGCTGTGTGTTTTAAATTTGAACACCTTTTTTGGCAGCACAAAGGAGTTTGTCTGATATTCTTTAGATCATATTATGTCATAACGATCGCAGCGTAAATTATTGTAAGCTGTAACAAGTCAATAACAGTTGCAGAAACATTTTTTCTTAAGTTTCGTTTGCTTGCTGAGAACATGGTTTAGATTAGTAAAGAACAGAGAGATTTTTGTAGTGAACATTACCTTTCTTCCATCCAATTCATATCATCACACCTGACATACCGCAAGTTTCACACAAAGTACGCAAATTAAACTAAGGGAGTGTTTATTTAGGCCACATATGGCCTAAATAAGGTAAGGGAGGGGGGTTTAGCTTAATTAGGCCATAGTGGACTGCGGGCCCCGCGGTCTACCTAGCGAAATACTAGGCTTTAGGACAGGTGGACCCCGGGGTCACTGTAGTGAAATAAGTAGGTTTCTTTAAAGATTGGTGGACCCCGGGGTCAGCGTAGTGAAATAAGTAGGGTGAATTTTAAAAGGATTGGTGGACCCCGGAGTCACCATAGCGGTAGAGGAATAAGAAGTTTAATTAAGGATGGGTGGACCCCCGGGACACCTTGATTAAACTTACTTATTTTACTACGGTGACCGCAGGTTCCACCTATTCCAAAACCTAACTAGTATTTCGTTAGGTAGACCCTGGGGTCCACCTTAAACCTACCTCTTTCACTACGTTGACTCCAGGGTCCACCAATCCTTTTAAAATTAAACCTAGATCTACTGATTTCATTACGTTGACTCCGGGGTCCACCTAAAATTAAACCTAGATCTACTGATTTCATTACGTTGACCCCGGGGTCCACCAATCCTTAATTAAACCTAGATCTACTGATTTCACTACGTTGACCCCAGGGTCCACCAATCCTTAAATAAACCTAGATCTACTGATTTCACTATGTTGACCCGGGGTCCACCAATCCTTAATTAAACCTAGATCTACTTATAATTTCACTGCGTTGACCACGGGCTCCGCCAGTCCTAATATAAAATAAACTGAGATCTACTTATTTCACTATGTTGACCCCGGGGTCCACCGATCCTTAGTTAAACCTAGATCTGCTTATTTCACTACGCTGACTCCGGGGTTCACATCCTAAAACCTAGCATTTTGTTAGGTAGACCCCGGGGTCCACCTATCCTTTTGGCTAGATAGACCACGTGGTCTGCCTATCCACTTCCTTGATAATAACTGAAAACAATACATGCCAATTGTCATGAATAGTGAAAAAAAAATGTTTAAAAAAAGAAGATAAGGAGGTAGACTATAATTTGTCAAAAAAATTGCAAGTGCAAGTGAAGATCATAAGATAATTTTGTTATTTTCTGGTCATCTTTTCAGTTTATAAAATGTTCCAGTGGGCCTACTACTAGATCTATGTCTCTGAAGAACATTTTGCTTGACTTTATTAGCTTTTTTCATGTACTTGAAAGCGTAGAATATATAGTTTCACACAAATGTAAGCACAATACTGTGAAAAAGAAAAATAAGGTCATTATTGTATTTTTTTATTAATGGAATCCGTTTTACGTTGAGAAAAGCGCTAAAAACAAGTTTAAAAATTTTAAGAATGCCCATAATATAAGGAATCCGAAATTACTACCTTGATCTAATTGGCTTACTCTTAAATAACCATGAGCAGTTAAGAAAAAAAAAAGAAAGACAATGATATAGGATTTGTCTAGATATGACCATTAGCGATATATTGCCCATTTTGTCCAATTATCCTTGCAGGTAAAATCACCCGGTACTGTACATGTACCCCAATAAGCACAAAAAGAATATTTCTATGACTTTGTATAAAGGTGTTTTGTAGTTGAGCTCTATGTAAAATTCTCAACAAAATAATGTACATTTGGACCGTACAACTGAGATAGACACTCATGCACACAATAACATTAACACATTACTTACACACACACACACACACACACACACACACACACACACACACACACACACACACACACACACACAGACACACAACTCTTACCCTTGGTCCACTTTTCATTCAGTATCACCCTCTATTTTGAAATAATCCCCCGCACTAAATAAAAAGATCAGTAGAATCTCGACCTTCCAAATCCATGGTTAGTTCAAGAAATCTACTATAAGATGTGGCCTAAATGAGGTAAGCGAGGGGGGTTTAGCTTATTTAGGCCCTATGTGGCCTAAATAAGGTCACCCTTAAACTGAAGGGCCCTTAAGGTCTTCTTTGATAATGATGCCATGGGTAGAGATGTTCTATCAGTTTGAATCTATAAACAATCAGAAATAAAAATTCCCAGACAAAAAGTTGACATCAGGTCAAATATTATGCACTATTCGTACCCCTAAACGACACCAGGATTGCCAGGATGCAGAATTAGTAGTCAAATCTCGTTAGACATCATTCCGTCTAGGACTTTCCTACATCTCAACGGTCTTCATATTAAAGGCTGATCTTCACCTGTGACAGTAAAATTTTCATATTCGCGAGGGTGACGTGGATCAGAGGATGGTAATGTGTTCGTGCTTCCTCGATCGTCATGAAAAGTGTGAACATTTCCTCGATGACATTTTGGTCTGTGGCAAACTCCACTTTCATCTTTCAGGATAATAAACTCCACAAATGCTGTCTATTGGACACCCCAACAACTTCCCTATGATAATATCAAGAAGACACATTGTAATGAAAAGTGTACAGTGTGTGTGGTTTGGCGGTCCTTTGTATTTGACCACCAGTGAACATTACGAACGACGTGGTAAAAATGTTTTGAGTCCATAGGATGACTTGTTGAGCACTGGCTCGAGGCTCGAAGGAGTCTAGAATAAAATTATTTTTCCCCCCAACTCTATACAATGCACAATACACGCACTTACTAAATTATTACACTCTCACACGTACACACTATTACATTCTTTCTCTCTCTCTCTCTCTCTCTCTCTCTCTCTCTCTCTCTCTCTCTCTCTCTCTCTCTCTCTCTTTCTCTCTATCTCTCACCACAACAATACACACACAAACACATACACACACACACTCACACACAGTCAAACCCTCACATACAAATACCCCCCGCCCTGCACGCACACGCGCACACACACACACACACACACACACACACACACACACACACACACACACAC
>NW_004797372.1:1150875-1152179 GCF_000002075.1 Aplysia californica
AAATAAAATAAAATAAAAAATAAATTAAACAAACCACTTTTTTCTCCCCCCAAAAAGGTTAAGAAAAAATGACGATTTAGGTAGAAGTTTAACTGTAATGATGTCGAACCGAGTCTGAGCACCATGGTTGTTTTTTTTTGTTTTTGGCTTTTTAAAAATCTTGCCTTACCATAACACTAGACGATGTTAGGCCACACCCCGAGGTCCACCTATCCACTTTCGATACACTTTTATCAATAAATTCAGTACGGTTAATTCAGACATGTACCAACGACACGGGGTTTACAGTGCAGATTCGTAGATACGGAAAAGGACAATAAATTGGTTCTAGATTCATTACGTGCCCTGCTGTGATGGAAGATGGATGTGGAGAGGGTTTTTTTTTCTATATATGTGGCCTAAATAAGGTCAGGTGGGGGGTTAGCTTGTATAGGCCATATGTGGCCTAAATAAGGTAATGCAGGGGGTTTAGCTTATGTGGCCTAAAAAGGTTAGGGAGGGGGGGGGTTAGCTTATTTAGGCCATATGTGGCCTAAATAAAGTCACCCTTCATATTTACACTGATGGGTCAGCCTCAAGGGAACTATTAAGGCAGGCTTTGGGGTAAGAATAGAACATCCTGACCAAACATGTGAAGAACTATTTGGAGAAATTACGAGGCAGATGCCATCGCCATTGAAGCAGCAATCCCCCACCTGACCAACATTTTCATTATATATCCATACAAAATCAAGGACATTGTTCTTCACAGACGGAAAAATCAGTACTCCAAGCTTTGGAAAACAAGAATTTCGAAAGCCCAGCCTGCCAATCTGTGGCTCAAACAATCAACACCTTCATACAGACCTATGCCGTCGACCTGACTTTACAGTGGATACCTGGCCACAGCAACATCCCAGGAAACGACTGAGCAGACACCCTTGCCAAGAAGGGAGCATCACAAACACAACCTCAAAACCCAGTATCACAACAGACAGTCAAGAACATCATCCTTGGCACTTCAGCGAAAATTTCAAACTTCTTCAAGGGCACTGAAATTAGGATTATATTATGGGAAAGAGCTTGGTGTTCTGTTTTCAGAACTTTAAAAAATTGTGTGCTATCTTTGTTAGTTCAGAAGCAGCGACCATTTTTGTGAATTGATTTTTGCCCTGATTTGGCCAACTTTTTGCACTGCATTTTGTGCCACCAAACTTCCAAATTTGGCTTCAAAACGCCATAAAAGCCTTAATAATAATTGTATCGTAACCATTGAGGTATCATTTTGTTTGTTTTTTTCTTGTAGAATCAATATATATATATAT
>NW_004797372.1:1153104-1157925 GCF_000002075.1 Aplysia californica
CAGGGTGGTAACAAAGAAGACGACGTGGGAGAGATACATGGGGCCACAGTGACAGAGAAACAGATCAATACACCAATGGTGAATGCTATCTCAGTTATGCGCAGAACATGGCCTCGTCATATCAAATACATGTACCTTCTTCGAACACGAAATGAGTCAAGTTAAAACTTGACGAGAAGTCGCAAATCTGAGAAACATAAATGACGATAATAAAGATAAGATGTATATGAAAGTATGAAAGACGTATTTCACAAATTGCCCAAACAACCGGGAGACATTGAAGGGGAATGGAGTTACTTCAAAGTATGTGTGAACAGAGCATTAAAAGAAGAGTGCGGCACCAGGAAAACAGGAGGGCAGAAAATAAAAGGAAAACAAAACTATATTGTGGAATGACTAAGTGAAGGAAGCCATCCAGCTGAAGAAAAAAGCATTTAAAAAATGGCAGAAATCAAAGACAGAGGAAGATTGCATACTTCTACATCCTATACAGAAAGGAACGCCACCAAACAACGTAGTTAAAAAAGCTAAGAACAGATCCAGGACAGTATATGGAGAACAGCTGGCAACAAAATGTAAAGAAGACCCTTGAGAGTTTTACAAGAGAGTTAAAAGCATGAGGATACGGAAAGAACCGTTCAACCCAACTGAATTAGTCAATGGTGAGAACGGAAACCTTATTTTCAGTAAACCAAAGAATGAGATTAAGGAAAGACGGAAACGCTATTTCCAGGAGCAGCTGAATCCTACAGGAGAAACAACACCAAACAGCTTCTTACCGAAATAAACCCCTTCAAAACCATCAATACTGCTGAGTAAAACCCAACCTGTTATAAAGAATAGCTCCACAAACAAAGCGCCAGACGTTGATAATATCACAGGAGAAGAGATCAAACTATGCGCCATTCGGTGAAATCTGGCTATAGAGGATATTTTACCTGGCTTGGGCAACAAAAAAACAAAAACAAAAAAAAGCACCTGATGACTGGCAACGAGCTGTCATTGTACCTATTTGGATAAAGAAAAGTAACAAATGAGACTGTGGAACATACAGAGGAATATCCCTTCTCAGCCACGTTGGTAAAATGTTTGCCAAGGTAATGGAAATAAGAATGAGACCAATTATTATTGTAGTGACTCAACTCAATGAATCCCAATTTAGCCCCAGAAAAGACAGAGGCTGTACTGACGCTAATTTTGCATTAAGACAGTTGTGTGAGACTGCCATTGGACATGACAAAGACCTCAATATCGACTTTGTAGATCAGGAAAAGGCGTTTGACCGAGTAGATAGAGGTCAACTTTGGGAAGTCTTAGAGGAATATGGTGTAACAGGACAATTGCTGGAGAACATCACAGCACTTTATAAAAACAGCCTGTGTGCCGTAAGATCAACAGAAGGACTATCGGACTGGTTCCGCATCAGGTCTGGGGTGAGACAAGGGTGTGTTCTGTCTCCGCTTCTCTTCATCGCTTACATAGATAAGATCACGAAAGCAGCAAATGGTAACATCAATGAACTGGAACGAGCTTCTATTTGCTTATGACCAGAGTATATATTAAATACAGACGAGGGAGAATTACAAAAACACACTACAAAACTAAATGAGGAAAGTAAGTTAATACCTAAACATGAAAATCTCTATTTCAAAAACAGAAGTTATGAAGGTCAACAGAAACCCAGGGAAACTCAACATCCTTATTGACGTAACACAACTCCAACAAGTAGAGGAATTTAAATAATTATTTGGGAAGCATCTTCACTCAAGATGGGCATATGGACAAAGAAATAGAAACAAGAACTATGAAGGTAAATGCAATGACCTACCAGCTAGCACTCCTGCTCAGTAACAAGAACATCTCAACTGAAGTGAAATCCCAGATCATCAATAAAATCTCTAAACAAGGCTCAAGAAAAAAAAATCATTTCATGCGAAATGAGGTGTCTCTGGGAAACCACCAACGTCTACCAGTAGTAAATCTATTAGAGCGTCAAAAGAGTAAAATGGTTCGGACACCTAACCAGAATGCCCCAGAAACAGCTAGCAGCTAGAGCTTACCACACGCTTGAATCCGGCTTCAAATCAAGAGGAAGACCAAGAAAGACCTGACTGGATGGGGTTAAAAAGGTCCTGGAACAACATAACATATCTATCAAAGACGTTGGACACCTAGCACGGGACCGAAACTTGCGCCTCCCCTCGACATCCTAGGATACTAGGCGAAGGAAAAAGTAAAGTAAAAACTAGGAAAAAGTAAAGCAAAAGTTCTCACTTTGATGATGCAACTGGCATCTTTTTTCATGGTTGTTTCACCAGTGGAAAAGAGCAATAGGCTTACTCTACTAACACCGTGAGTCGTGGGAGGATGGCGACGGTGGCGATTATAAGTGAAAAAAGATGACAAGAAGGATACGTAGTATAGAGAGAATGTTAAAGTGCAGATACTGAGGGGTAGAGAAGAAAAGAGAGGAACGGTTATGAAAAGAGGAATGAAGTGAGAACAGACGGAAAGAGAGAGAGAGAGAGAGAGAGAGAGAGAGAGAGAGAGAGAGAGAGAGAGAAAGAGAGAGAGAAAGAGAGAGAAAGAGAGTCAGATAGACAGACAGACAGACAGACAGACAGAAAGATAGACAGAGAGAGATAGAGAGAGGGAGAGAGAGAGAGAGAGAGAGAGAGAGAGAGAGAGAGAGAGAGAGAGAGAGAGAGAGAGAGAGAGAGAGAGAGAGAGAGAGAGAGAGAGGGGGGCATGCAGCGGATCCCACATTCCAGTTCCAAGCATTTTTCATTCTTCTAGTTCATGCGACGGAAAAGAAAGAAAATTTGGATCAGTACATGCACTAACAATAGACCTAAGAAACTTTATGAAGCAAGTAATTGCATCAGAATACAGATACTTGAATAGGCGCCTCAATTTAATTTTGACTTTGTTAACAACATGAGTCCACACTCTTCATACTCTAGTGCGGTCAAAAATTCGTGGCGCTACTTATCCTCAAATATCTTTACAACTGGTTAATCAATGTCACCCATACTTTGCACAGCAGTTTGTCTCAGTTTGTCTTAACTTAATCATATTTTTCCACAACAATTGAGGCTAGATTAAAAGCCTTTTCTTCATAAATTTATATAAAATTCTAGAAACCTCCTTCACGCGGAAAATAGAATTATTGTTCACAGCACTTCCCGCTCCTGACACATTTTTTATACGCATATGGCCTACGTCACAGCTCATCAATGAACTTTTTAGTAGTGTCAAAACTAGTTACAAGAAATTAATTTGATAGAGAACGCCTTTTTGCACTAAAAGTTTTCGAAGCATGCATTCAATAGAAATAATCTTTAGATTAGAATAAAACTAGCTGGGCCCCCTTTCGATGAAAGGAATGATCGGTGCATTAACATCACTAAAAGTAATTGGCCTACTGTATTAATTTACCCTCTACTGGAATGGAGCAATACATCTTGAGAGAAAAGTGACACATACGTTTCCAAGTTGCCAAATATATGACAGATGTATAGATTGATTCTCTATTCCGCTTTCGTGGTTGTACACTCCATAATTTCAAAGGTGTGGGACCAATGCGATCTGCTAGTGAACGGAAACCTCACTTGTTTACAATGGCATCTTAGAAGACGGACTTTCCCCAAAGAGTCTACATAACAAGAGGGGCCACTTCTCTCTTTGAGCCAATTAAAAAAGTGTCCTCAAAATTCGGTGGCGCCCTCTTCGCAAAAGCGCACCTTTAGCGAACAGAGTTATCCTACTTGAGTTTAAAAAATCAAAGTGAAACTAGCAAGTTTTTGAATGAATTTCGGAAGAACGCTTTTTTAAAATGGTTACGCTGACAAAAAAACCTCTTCCGGAAGAAAAGGTGATTGTTTTCTTCGTTTAATTTGACTTTAGAATGAAAGGCGAGAGGTCATTAAAATTTTTAAAAACTAAAACTCCGTACTGAACGAACTCGAACTGCTGATGAACAGCAGTCGATCTGCGCTCGCAAGGAGGTGCTTTTCCTATTCTTCTTCTGGAAAAACGAAAGAGAGCTTCAAAACAGACTGCAGCGCCATCTGAAGCAAAGAGCATACTTCCTGCGGACACTTTTTTGGCTGAGTGGCCCATCTTGTTATTTACTATCTTTGACTTTCCCAAGATTAGAACTCTGTGTGGACGAAACAAAGAATTTTGGAAAAATCGGGGAAAGCAGTTTGCGTGGATTTTTTAAAAGTTAGGCCCTAGCCACATGGATGCTGTTGACGCCTGCAATGTTTCAAAGGTGTGGGTTTGGTAATAAGGAAGGAGTTGAGCACAAAGCCTCCCAAGTCCACTTTTATATATATATATAGACTAGCTGAGCCCCTTTCGATGAAAGGAAGGATCGGTGCATTAACATCAACTGAAAGTCATTGGCCTACTACATTTACACTCTACTGGGATAGAGCAATACATCTTGAGAGAAAAGTGACACACGTGTTTCCAAGTTGCCAAATATATAATACGAAGATGACTGACTCGCTTTTAAAAGCGATATCGTCCCAGCTGTAAACCTTTTAAAATCAGTAGAAACCACCCAGTAGGATTTTTAATTAATATCTATTGAGGAATGTTCCAGAATAGAGCCTACAGGTCTTAACAAAAATATTGATCTGTTAAGACAAATTGATACAAGTCACTGTGCAAAAGCTGGAGCGTTTATGTTCGATAGTTAAGGAGATATTTGACAATAAATTGCGCCACGAATTTTTGACCGCACTGTAGGCCCTACGCAATGAGAGGCTTTGGGTAGGGGGGAAAAGAAGGGGGGGGGGAGGAGGGGGGGGT
>NW_004797372.1:1158025-1168312 GCF_000002075.1 Aplysia californica
GCTCAGTGAAAAAGAAATACTTGGCTCTAAAAAATCTCAATTTCTTTATATTATAGAATGGAATTGGCGCGATTTAAGGTCAGTGATTACAAATTATTTCCAAAATTGACTAACTTTTCAAACTAAAGTTGAAAAATCTCTCGGCGATGTATTCCCCTGTCTTGTACATTTCAAACAATGAACAGAGGGAACAAAAAGCTCAAGGCGAAACATGAGTGACGTCACGGCTCGGTGCAATGTCACGGTGGAAGGGTTCAGCTAGATTTTCGAGGATTTGGTTGATAAAAGGGCAAGGCTACACTAGCCAAGGTAAGACTTCAAAGATAACCATTTAAACGTTTTCTGGAAGAACAAAAAATGGTTTATCAACAAGGGTAGTTTGGAAAAAATATGACGAGAAGATTAAAGAAAAACAAATGGTTATAAATTGTCTATTTTTCAACTTAAAATATCTCGAGACTCGTGAGTCGCACATCGAACTGAAAAAAAAGTGGAGAAAAAAAAAACGTTTAGAAGGCTATCCAAGGGTCTTTAATTTTAAATACCTGTATCGGACTTGGTTGTTGGTCCTCTAAATTAAACAAAAATATGGGCAGTTTGAACCCACTGTCCTAACGAGACGTCATGTCCGGAAACAAAGCTCAATGGGACTTACCGAAGCCGAATCACGCTGTAGTGAGAGCGTTCACTGAAGTGCCTACATCTCAGTCCTCGTTGCAGCACCAGGGAACAGTGGCTGAATGGATGGCCAATGGGCAAAACTGGAAGTACTGTATGCACACATGACTGCTCCCAATTCTTAAAATGTACTAAATTCCCTGAATAGAAGAGAACAAATCACTGTCGGCGAACACAACACATCCCACTGAATTCCTACCTAAATAGGACCCACAAGGATACCCCACCCGACTCCCCTTGTGTGACTGCCAGGATGAAACAGTATCACACCACCTCTTTACCTGCCCTCCACTTAGCGACCTGCGTGGTACCTACCTACTAACCCCCACAGACATTGGAAATACTCTATACAACGACAAAACACACCTCTAAATTCTTTGCCTCCACGACAGGCCGAAGGGCTAGAACTCAAGGGTTGGATCGGAAAAGTAAATTAAGTAAAGTAAAGTAAGTATAGCCTACAATCCATACTCCAGAACTGTTCTTTCTACTTTGACTTTTTGTCATGTGGCATTTCTGAAAAGTTGCTTTTACATTTTGCATTCCTCAAATCACGAAAAACTGCCTTTACACGGAATTTGCTCGTAAATTTTCTACCCGTGGCGCTGTTCCGACGCTGCCTTCATACAATGTGCACAAACATGAGCTTGCTCCAAGATCCCAGTGCTCACGGGCGTCTGTGGTGTAGCAGTTAGGCTCTTTGCCGTCTCACGCTGAACGCTTAAAATCAATTCCCACGTTGGAAAGTAGTATTTCATCCACTACCCCAGTCTGTCGGGTGGGATGTTGTGTTCCTCTAAGTTCTGGTGGCCCTGACAAACAGGGTGGAGCAGCCTGCTTCTTAAATCTTCTTGCATGGATAAGAGTAGATTGCATTGCCAATTACATTATAATAATATACAGTATTTGTATAGCACAAATCCCCGCTCAACAGCAAGCTCTATTCGCTTAATATTCTATACTATTACCCCAGCGGATCAGAGAGCATTCTGAAACAACCTCAACTTCCTGGGAAGCATACAGCGCAAGCAGCCATTTATAGGCCCTAAAACACTAACATACTGACAAGATCTTTTGCTGTCTATGGCTGAGTACCCATTCCCACCTGGGTGAAGGGATGTAAATTCGTGTAAAGTGCCTACTTTTACAGGAGAGGAGTCCATCGACAAAGTCGCCAGAGACGATACGGCTCGCCAGTCACTTCCTAATTCTGATTGTAGAGATAGAGAAACACCACCGGCATTTGCAGTGTAGGGGTTAGGCGCTTTGTTGCCGCACACAGAGCCCCTGACTTCTATTCACATGTTGGGAGAAGTTTTATCAAATTTTTAAGAATATCTCGTTCTTTCTGCAGGGGCGTTGTGCCCCTCCCAGCCCGGATTGGCCTTGACAGGCAGGGTCGAAACTTTAATCCTTAATGATCTTACTTGAGTCGATGAGGGCGTAAACTATCCCCACAAAAAAGCAAAATAAAGCAGAGATACTTGGGAAAGTCTGGGAGGTGACGTTTGACTTAACCCATAAGAGTTCGAAGGTCAGCAAACAAATTTGCGCTCGGGTGTCAAATGTATCCTTAGTCAAGTTAGTGTTCTTGAATTAAAAAAGACTTAAATCCATTTTAGCAATCTCTCACATGTATTAATCTGTAAATGGGTTTTTAATTTTTGAAAGAAAAGCATCTTTAAATATCTACCCCTTACAGTTAGTACTGTACTTCGAGCTTCCTTTTTGAGGTATACTTTTTTCAAGCTTACAACTTACAAGAAAACACTCCGTGTTTCCTCTTTGGGTTATACTAAATTATATTAGAGTTGATATAAAATAAAGAGATATTTCACCAGCAGATAAGTAGAAATATACTTAATTGCCTTCTCTTCAAATTGCATTAATCTGCAGCTCTCCAACGGGAAAAAATCTTTCCTCTCCCCAAGTTGAGAGCTACTAGATTAAAAACGCCACACCCGTCTTCTGCATGCTTACGACGTCGTAGAGGCTTACTGCTACACCACCGTCGCCAGTTTTTTTTAATATTATATCGATCTCCTTTTCTAATACATTTTAGAGATAAATGTATCGATTGACGTATGTCTAGCTATGGCCCCGGTCTGACTGGGTATGAAGGAGCACCATTGACTTGTAACCTACTCTTAGATCACTGATTGTCACTGCCGGCTGGCACCAGTTTTCACCAGATAAGAACATTCTGTAAAGCACCCCCCCCCCCCCCCCCCCGCCAGGACAGTGCTTCTGACTGAAGTTGTCTTTAGGCCATTCCCAAAGGGGGGGGGATATTAACATGTTCTTATGCACAGGAGAATTGTAAATGAGCTGATTTATCAATGTCATGCTCATACTGTGCCTGAATAACAAAGGGGGAACTGCTGCTTTTTCTTTCCTCATCCTTACTATCGTCATTTTTCGTCTACTTCTTTTGTATGTTTGTCACTTTCTTGTGAACTGTTATTTCCGGGATGCTTTTTATAGTCGAAGTAGACTTTGTGCTGTTGAGGCTAATGAGGTGAGCAGAGAAAGCCTAATTCCCCGTTTTGACTTCTCTGTTGACATCCACCCCTGGGTGCTCATATGACCATATGCAATTGTGAGTGCCGTAAAACCTTACTAAAACTAAAAACTAAAAGCACACCTTGAAGAGCGCTGTTATACCCAAAATGAAGGTCGAAACACCAGTCTCCTAATTGATTGCATGCGGCACCTTTTCCATCTTGCCCTTCTTTTGACTCAAATTGAGTCAAATGATGGGCTCCATAGAGAAGCGGAAATTAAATACGTCAGAGTGAACGATTTAGGGTATAGTGACATAAGTCTATGGGAAGCGCAGACAGTCTCGCGCAGTTTTCATTACGTCACCGACTAGACTTACACCCGCCGCTCACTACGCATTTAAAAGGGTGCACCCGTCTTGAGATGGTCTCAAGGCCATCTGAACGCGATCTCAAGATGATCTTAAGACAATCTTGAGATCACACAAGACCAAAATCCGGACTGCTCAGTAAAAAATTTCAACAAACCGGGAGATTGCTTGAATTCAGAACAATCCTGAAAATTATGTGTTGGATCGCCGATCGGGGTACACGACGCTAAAAATAAAATGGTGCCAAAGCCAAACATTTTGAATTTCTGACTTCAGAATCTTCACCAGCGTCAAATTCGAGTGGAATTTGATACGAGACACTGGTATCTAACGTTTGATGTAGTTTATTACAAAGAGATTATAAATAGAACTAGAGGTCTTAGCTGTGACGTCACGAGTGTCAAACTTGAGGGGTGCGCCGCCAATCAGGGGAGGAATAAAAGGCCATTCGGCGCACAGCAACATTTTTCAGTCACGGATTAATGATACTCCTCGAAGTCTTTTGATGTTGATTTCTTTTTCATGTGATTTGCCAATCGCTAAAATGTACAGATGGGGATTTTTGTAATTGTTTAGCTCTCGGACTTGCAACCATAAGGTCGTGGGTTCGAATCCCGTCAAGGGCCCGACGTTGTGTCCTTGGGAAAGGCACTTAACACGAATTTTCCTCACTTCACCCAGGTGGGAATGGGTACCCGGCTATAGACAGCGAAAGATCTTGTCAGTTTGTTAGTGTTTGAGCACTTAATCGGCTGCTTGCACTGTATGCTTCCCGGGATGCTGAGAATGTTTCGGAGTGTTCTATGGTCTGCCGGGGTAATAATATAGTGTAAAGCACATAGAGCCTGCTGCTGAGCGGGGGTATGCGCTATACAAATGCTATCTATTATTATTATTATTAATGAGCCAGATTATCTCCAAATTATGCAAATAGGGCTTTTTACACTGTGTGACCATACCGGAGAGAAAGATTAAGAAAAAAACGAATGAGATGGACTGGATGATCATCCATCATCATCCAGTGCCAAATCTGCGACAGACATCGGCGGTCATGGTTCTCCATTCATTCCTTTGCTCGGATGCTCTAAAAAAAAAGCTACGTTTCCCTGATATTTCCCTGTTACCCATTTGTTTAGGTTCCCTAAGTATGTTGTTCTGGGCCTACCCCTGACTCGTTTGCCCTCAATTTGGCGAGGAGAGCTAGATGTTCAAGATCCTTATGTCTATTCAGGTGTCCCCAAAACTGCATTTGTCGTTTCCTGATTGTTTTTAACATTGAGAGTCCCACGTGGGCTTCATCAAGCACTACCTCATTCGATTTCTTTTCCTTCCACGATACTCTAAGCAGTCTCATAAGAAACCATATTTCTGTTGCTTCTAATTTATTTTCACTGTCTTTAGTGATTGTCCAGCATTCACAGCCATACAGAAGGGTTAACCAAACATAGCATTTCAGGACTTTCATTTTGGTGTTCATTTAGATGTTTCTCTTAATGATCACTTATGAAAGTAAAAGAATATAATTCTATTGAAATCATTTGCTGTTCGTCGCCCAAACAGTATGTCTAGATTTAGCACCGCTGACAACATGGCGCTTGTATCGGCCCTCTGGAATCAGGAATATGACTGAGAAGCTGCTAGAAGCTTCAGCGGTAACTCTAGCACATCTTCAAGGCTGGCTGAACGGAAAAGAACCACTACGATGTTGTTGAGATGAGAGAATATAAAGTAGCCAACCCAGCGCAACTACCCACCAATGATACCTGCGCAATATTCTGTCTCATTTGCTGAACCGATGCCAAACAGCATGTGCAACAGCAGCAGCAGGGGTTCAAGGAAGAAGGGGTGTTATGAGGCAAAACACCATTGCAAATCAACGCCAATTTGAGAAAATATTGTAAACGTTTAAGATAAACCGGAATTATCTAAGTGTTGCATTTTAGAATGTTGTCAGTCTATTATAATCATTTGTGCCCGATATTAAACAACGCTCTTTGGGTGTGCACACAGGATCCATACAATGAGTGATTTACAGTATCCCAGCGTGACAACGCTATTTCTAATCCTCTAAAAAATGGCGGCAAAGTGATCTGAATGGGCCCGCACAGCAATTGTGAGTTTACGTGGGTGACGTCACAGCTGCAACCTCTAGTACTACATGTATTATAATCTCTTTGAGTTTATTATTATTATTAATCAAGCAAACTATTCTCAGCAAGGGACGCAGGGCACACAGCAACTCCATGCGAACTACTCAACTTTTACAGTGCAACTTGATCCGTCACAATCTCGTGAAACATACAGAGAATAAAATATTATTTAAATCTTGTTCTTCTCCAATTAATTGTTACTTCCAAAAGTTTGAAGTTTCTTCCAATTACTTTTTATGTTTCCTTTGTTTTCATGCTTTATTGGTACGCTTTGTTATGACCACAAGTAAGGAATTAAAAAATAATTAATGTTTTTTTCTTCAAGTGTTTCCATTAAATGTTCAATTACACGTTTTTATTTTCTTTTGCCGAGATAATAAAAGGAATCGCCTTGAATCCAGGAATCTCTACATATTGAAAAATCATTAAATCATTATTCATACATTCATGTCCTAGTAAGTATCGGTGATAAAAAACGCTCTTTGAAATACTGTAACAACTGTTACAGGGTTTAGGCCAGGCTATGAAATTACAGGAACTTAAACTTTGTCTGGGGTCTCTCGTGGCCTAGAGGTTAAGGTGTTCGCCTCTCATTCAATAAGCCCAGGGTTCGAATCCGGAAATTCCTCTTCTCTAAATTGTCTCCTTTCACCTCCTTTCCTGCTCTCAGAAATGTTCTATCGTCTGCTTTCGTCTCCACTTTCTGCTCCCACTCCATCACCTCCTTTTCAACCCGGATCAGCACTGACTGATAGGGTCAAAGCAGTTCGCCTCCCGAATGACCTAAATTCTATCCACGGGGGCGCAAAACACCCATACTTACATCTTTAAAGACCCTACCATATTATACAGGCACACAAGAACCTGTCTACTCACTGCGTTGGAAAGGGTCAATAGGCCTAGCCCTAGACGGTCATATAATCGCCTAGCCTAGTCATATCACACTTTTCTATAAAATAGGAGGTACCGATACTACTGAACCATACAATACCATCAAACATGAGGTACCGATTATACTGAACCATAGGCAAAGATAGTACATAACAAGATGGGCCACTCAGCCAAAAAGTGTCTGCAGGAAGTTCGATCTTTGCTTCAGATGGCGCTGCTGTCTGTTTTGAAGCTCTCTTTCGTTTTTCCAGAAGAAGAATAGGAATAGCATCTCATTGCGTGCGCAGATCGACTGCTGTTCATCACCATTCGGGTTCGTTCAGTGTGGAGTTTTAGTTTTTATAAAATTTTAATGACCTCTCGCCTTTCATTCTAAAGTCAAATTAAACGAAGAAAACAATCACTCTTTCCTCCGGAAGAGGTTTTTTGTCAGCGTAACCATTTTAAAAAAGCGTTCTTCTGAAATTCATTCAAAAACTTGCTAGTTTCATTTTAATTTTTTAAAACTCAAGTAGGGTAACTCTGTTCGCAAAGGGTGCGCTTTTGCGAAGAGGGCGCCACCGAATTTTGAGGACACTTTTTTAATTGGCTCAAAGAGAGAAGAGGCCCCTCTTGTTATGTAGACTCTTTGGTACTACTGACCTTCTCCAAGTACGAGTATTATCCAAAAAAGGAACACGAAGTATTTTAGGTATGCAAACTATCGAAGTACGGGGGGGGGGGGGGGGGGGGTGGTTAATCATATCTACTTGGGTGTTGTAGTGAAATCAGGCGCTCGTCAAAGTAATACAATCAAAGAAATCAACATTCTACCGCCTGTTTGGCCCTTTTATCTTTTTCTTTTGTTTTGTTTTGGGCTCAACGTCTTTAATGATCATTTTAAAACACGTTCCTGCACGGATTTTTTAAATTTGAAAATCTTTTTATCAAAGACTCAAAGAAGTGAAATTGTTGTTTCCAAGGACACTAGACAAGAGCCTACAGCTTAGGAAGCCACCAAACTTTGGCGACTATTTTTTCGTTAATTTTACCTCTGCCACCAGGTGATCCCCATGCCCTTCAATCGCAAAAATCCCGATTTCTATTCAAATTCTACATAGATGGGTTTGTTTTTTTTCATCAAAATCAAGGCAAATAATCAGGCTGATTATAGTATACCAGCAAATCAACACGCCTGAAATTGATGAGCGCCTGATTCCACCACGCTACGACACGCGTTTATCCCGTACTTACATTATCCCGCAAAGTGATCTGATAATATATAGAAACATTCGACACGTATATATGGGGCATTCAGTGTGTTATATTACATAGACATATCTCTCTCTCTCTCTCTCTCTCTCTCTCTCTCTCTCTCTCTCCCTCTCTCTCTCTCACCCCCTCCCCCTTTCTCTCTCTCACTCTCTGGCCTCTCCTCTCTCTCTCTCTCTCTCTCTCTCTCTCTCTCTCTCTCTCTCTCTCTCTCTCTCTCTCCTCTCTCTATCAATGTACCTGATCTATCTCCTTCTTTTTCTTTACATCTCTTCTCTCTCTCTCTCTCTCTCTCTCTCTCTCTTTCTCTGCTCTCCCCCCTCTCTGTCTCTCTTTCTCCCCTCTCTCTCTCTCTCTCTCTCTCTCTCTCTCTCTCTCTCTCTCTCTCTCTCTCTCTCTGTCTCATCACATCTATGTACACCGCGTCACATACATACCTAATCAATCTATTTGCATACATATAGGGGTATAGACAAATGGTTTTAATGGTTGGGGGAGGGGGGGGGGGTAGTCGGTCCCAAGATGGAAGGCAAACAGGCTTTGTGCGATGAGGGAATGTGCAGCGACTCGGACAAGAGGTAGCAATGATTCATAATTGTTATTTGTAAGCATTGCTCACAATCAGGCCAGTGTCTCTGGAAAAACTATGCACACTTGATCGCACTATAAAAAGCACCAAAAGAAAAAAAAAAGAAAAGAAAAGGATAAACATTGTATTTGACATTTTAAAAATAACAACCGAGTTCCCTTTCAGAGAATGGTGCAGGCGCTTTTTATTCTTGAAAAGAACGATTTGCTCTTGTTGATAACTTTCTCGAAGTCAGATTTGGTGAACGTTCCACAGTGGCGTCTGATGTAGTCAACTTCTCGAAAGAGATTTTGCCTCTGCTCACGTTCTTGAATATCTGTACTTCTCAAGTTCTCAAAGAGCAGACATCTGTATTCGACTCTTTGAAGTAGCTCCCCGAGGCTACCTCCCTGGTTCATGCACCAGTCCATGAACGTTATCGGGCGGCGGAATTTCCGTCTGAACAACAGAAAGTCGCTGCCAGACGTGAAGACAACAATACATCGATCCCACAGCTTTCGGTCTAAAGAGGTACGTTCTAACGCCCTGACTGCCGCTGCTTCCTCGTTGGTGTGTCTTGTCCCATAAGGCAACACAAGCAGGAAGGCGTCCACACGGTTGTGCAAGCTCATGTTGAAGCCGACCCGGATGTACTCTGTCGTTTTGGAAATTTCTGTGGTGGGGTCGAAATCGTGCGTGTCGTAGAGCCCAGGCGTATCAATGACACTTATTTGACGGCAGTCGATTCGGTTGGTCCCTCGCCTCACTACCTTCGTGTACGATTGGGAGGAATCGGATACATCAAATACCTCTTCACCCAAGATACTGTTACCCGTGGAACTTTTGCCGTGGCCAGTTTTTCCCAAAAGCATTACTGTCAGATCAGCACACATGGTTATTTCTGCGATGTCTGGCCTTTCTGCTAGCGTTTGTTCTCTTCCGCAACTGTAGACAGTAATGGAAAAACTAAGTAAGTTCCTTTGGGCTTGGACTTTGACAAGGCTACTCGGTGGTTTTTTGCTCTAACCATGTGACTTGTTTTTAAATGATGTAAGTAGATACAAATACTGATCCACTGTACTGTGTTAAAAAAACCAACTATGCACAATGTATACTGACTCCTCATATTTAATGAGGAATTAGCCTGGAGCTGGACGTGAAAATGGTTTACGTAAAAAAAAAAAAAGAAAAAAAAGAAAAGAAAACAGACCTGAATCTTTCAACTGCACGATTGGAGCATAAGGGACCGTTCTCAAATGACGTCAGCTAAAAATTTAGCCAAAAAAACCCTCCCCTCCCTCCTTGTCATTTTCTGTCATCTCCCCCCCCCCACCTCCACCCCAGTTGACGTCAACCAAAATTGTACATAAAACATTTAGATAGAACCTGTACAGGATGCATTTTATATGTAGCCTAAACCTTTGATCTTTACTTTAAATTTGAAAAATATTTTTAAAAACCCTGTTGTTTATTAAAGAAAACAACAAAGAAATACTTGAACTGTCAAACTATTTAAATACATGTATTATTAACAACTTTAACCAATCAAAATAATTAAAACAAATAGTTTGGATATCACAGCTTGGAAAAAAAGCAAAAAGATTGGACTATCATCTCAGCTTGGAAAAAATAAATATCAAATAAATCAGAATCAAAAATGAATATTTAATTATGCATGGCATGCATTATTTGACAATATTAAAATGAACAATTTGAAAAAAAAAAGTTGTGTAATCATTCCAAAGTTTGAATTGAGTTGAAAAGAGAATCTTTATAAACAAATTGTAATTAGATTTAACAGAAAATAACAGGAAATGAATGTACTTTTCCCAATCATCCAGAGCATCATGGTTGGCGTCAATTTTATAAGGACCACC
>NW_004797372.1:1169275-1170418 GCF_000002075.1 Aplysia californica
ATAATAATGATAATGATAATAATAATAATAATAACAGCAACAACAACTAAAACAATAACAACGACGACAACAACGACAACAACAACAACAACAACAACAACAACAACAACAACAACAACGACAACAACAACAACAACAACAACAACAACTACAACAACGACAACAACGACTTTGTTTAACAAATATGTACGTTATACTCTATTGGGCACTCTCATACGCACATTTTTCTACGTTTCAGATGGCGTCAATATCATAGAAAAGGGCAAGGACCAAAAAAAAAAGACACAAAAGGCCACAGTTAACAGAAATAAAATATGCTGCTGGTTGTCGTGGAAAAGATTTGAACACTCAAACGCCAATAAGTAACATTGAATTTTGCAATTTGGTGGCCATCTTGTTCTTTATTGCCTCGTGGTCTGGGTTACTCATATCTTTTAACAGGAACCATGGGGGGGGGGAGGGGGTAATTTATTACTAACGCCTCGAAGATGGTAAAACCCTATAAAATGTACGAGAAATAAACAAAAAGAAATCGACTGTCACAGATCTACGGTTACTTACTTAACTTACGCAACAACAGACTTACCCAAGTTGGTATTAATTTTTTGATGTCTGTACAGCACTATTTACTTGCTCTGTCTCACGTGTCCTCCTAGAGTCAAACCTGAAAATGCTGAGGCAACCCCAGGGTAAGACTGACTACCGGTAAATGTGATTGCCAACGATTGTTTTAAAAAAAAGTGCATGCTATGACAACGCGTCCTAGGCAACACCTTAGTGTTCAGGTGCAAGGAATAGACAGGTAACTCTCCGCGTACGGAAAAAAAAGTGTTCGGTCTCTTATCACTGCGAAGTGGTCTTCTCGCGTCACTGGTCAACCAAACACGTCCGGGTTATAATCCCAAGCAGCGCCATTCTCACCCCTTAAATGCTAGTTCTAAGAAAACTATTTATACTATCGATACACGTTCGATCACCTTTGTACTTCGGATCCGGATCAGAAAGGGGGCATACCCGAATTGTTTTTGTTTAAATCTATACGACATCTTGTTGTAGACCATTTAATGCTCGCTCTACCTCTGTCTCTATCTGTCTGTCTGTCTGTCTGTCTGTCTGTCTGTCTGTCTGTCTGTCTGTCTGTCT
>NW_004797372.1:1170622-1180622 GCF_000002075.1 Aplysia californica
CCCACAGACACACACAAACACACGCGCATGCACAGGCAAACACACATTTACACACGCATACGGACAAACACATACACACACGCATGCGAAGGCAAACACACACACACACACACACACACACACACACACACACGTAGACACACAAATACACACACACACGCATGCACAGGCAAACACTCTCTCAGAATACACATACACACACACACACACACACGCAGGCACATAAACACATACACACATACGCACACACACAAATACACACACACATACACACACATATGCACACCACACACCTCTATTTCTTTGCATCAACCGGGAAGAAGAATGATATAAAGTATAAAGGCGTAGATGAAAAAAAGCGAGGGGGGTGGGGTGGGGTGGAGGGTTAGGCATAATATGCGAAATAATAAGCCATAATTACATTTTCTATAATATAACAGCTTTCAAAGAAAACAGAAACAGTTCCGTGTTTTCCAGGCACGGCTGAGTAACCTCTTATAAGCTGTACAAACTTTGCGCACATAAAGGACACGTTATGACACGTCGATTGAGTTTAGGGCAAACCACAGAATTCTACACTTATAGAAGCGGAACTCCCTCTTCGCGATCGCCGATTCGCTGTGAGGAATTGAAACTAAAACATGGCGTGTAGAATTCTGTGGGGCAAACCCAAAGTTAGCCTCTTACAGCTTACACTTACAGGTTTATCCTGCGTGGTGAAATCCTTCCGCGCCGAAAATATTTGGAGCAGGCAGCGCATAGAGACAGAGAGCGTACAATAGCCACGCACCGCAGAGAAACAGGCAGGATAAAGAGAGCGAGAAAGAGAGAGAGATCCCCGGAGTGACCAACCGAAAGTCAACACATTCCAGTACAACGGATTGAACGGTAGGTTAAAACAGAGAAGTTTGCAGTCTCCAACTCAACAGTTTTAATAGTTTAATCACCTGTTATTTGTCGGGCATACCATAATTGATGGTTGCCACTAATGTAATGATTATTATTGTTATCATGCACTTCCTTTCTCCTCACCATTTCTCTTTGTCGTTTGCCTTGAAACCCAATCAATCACTGATCTTCTTCTTCTTCTTCTTCTTCTTCTTCTTCTTCTTCTTCTTCTTCTTCTTCTTCTTCTTCTTCTTCTTCTTCTTCTTCTTCTTCTTCTTCTACTATCGTATTATTCTTAATATTGTTATGATGATGATGATTATTTTTATTATTATTATAAGTACTATTATATTATTATTATTATTATTATTATCATCATTATTATTATTATTATTATTATTATTATTATTATTATTATTATTATTATTATTATTATTATTATTATTATTATTATTATTATTATAAAACGAACTACATAATATGCACAATACATATATTCAACATACGCACTAACTCACTGACACACACACAAACACACCACACATATATTTCAACATTAGGCCTAACTAGTAACTGCGGTCAGTCAGAGGTAAACCTCGAGCAATTTACTAACAAGACTCACAAGACTTCAATAATTAAAGAGGGACGGGAAAAGATCAGGATAATAATATGGCTTTTTATGAGTCTCTGAGCCGACACATTGGTTGCGAACCATGGTTGCTGGTGCTTGTTTTTAGATCTGACATTTGATGATGATGATGATGATGATGATGATGATGATGATGATGATGATGATGATGATGATGATGATGTAATCTGGCCACGTAAAGCGGCCAATGACACTCTCGATATCCAGAGAGCATGACCACTCCCAGTCTATCCATCATGACCACCCATCAACTTTTGTTGTCATCTGACATTAATTTCTAAACGTGAGACAACAGCTATATTGTTTGAACGTTAGACAGCAGATTTTTTTGCTATTGTCATCCGACATTTCTTAAGGGGGAGGGAGGGGGGGGGGGGCTATACCTGAAGGCTATCTCGCTTATTACTGGACCGAATTTTACCAAATGTCACACATAATATAACAAGCATAAAAAGGAGTCGTAAAATCCACAATCAAATTTGAGAAAAAAGTTTTTTTCCATGGATACGGCGGCCATTTTGGATTTTGTTGACATGTTTTAAATGAATACCGCATTTACCGCACATGGAAATTGATTGTACTTTTGCTCTCCTGTTTACAAACATTAGATCTAAAAATTGTTGTTTTTTTTTTTCCTAACCGAATTAGAACATTTTTAATGAATTTTTTCCTGAGCTAGCATTTAAGTTTGCAAAAAATTCTTGAAAATCCACACTCCAGACACCACCAACAGAAATTTATTTCATATATCAAAAATTCAACTGACGCATTTTTAGTATTACATCTTTTCTTCATTCTGTGAATATTTCATGAAGATTGAGTGAAAAATTGTGGAGTTATTCAAAAAAGTATAGAGAAAAGTCGCGTTTTGAGAAAACGGCCTATAAAGAAAAATAAAATACTGACTTTATGAGGAAATGGGGGTGACAAACATGCCCGGTATGCGAAAAAGTACGGTTTCTGGGGGTTCTTATGCGATGAAATAGTTGTAGGAGAGGCCGAGAAAGCTAAAAATGCCTACAACTCAAATTCCATAATTTTGAGCCGAATTTTGACTTTGGGGGTGTAGCCCCCCCTCCCCCCCCCTTACAGTGAGACCAGTTGTCTAGTGTTATTGTCATCCGACATTTCTTAACTTGAGACCGGTTGTCTGTGCTATTGTCATCCGACATCGTGAGACCGGTTGTCTAGTGCTATTGTTATTGTCATCTAACATTCTTTAACGTTAGATGGCACCTCATTTAACCCACTGCCATTACCAATCTGAAATTTCTCACCATGAGACCACTCGTCTATTGCTATTGTCATATGACATTTATTGGCATGAGATAAGACAAGTCTATGCTATTGTCATCTAATTGTCATCTAATCAACTAGGCGTCGGTGGCCTAGTGGTTAGGCTCTCGGACTTGCAACCGTAAGGTCGTGGGTTCGAATCCCGTCAGGGGCCAGACGTTGTGTCCTTGGGAAAGGCATTTTGCACAAATTTTCCTCACTTCACACAGGTGGAAATGGGTACCCGGCTAGGCCCACAGAGATAACAGGTACCCGGCTATAGACAGTGAACGATCTTGTCAGTGTGATAGTGTTTGAGCCCGTGAAATCCGCAGCTTGCACTGTATGCTTCCGTGGAAGCGGAGAATTTTTCTGGGTGTTCTCAGAGGGTCTGCTGGGGTAATAATAGTTGTAAAGCGCATAGGGCATGCTCTTGAGCATGGATATGCGCTATATAAATGCAATTATTATTATTATTATTATTATTATTATTTAAACAAAAGACAACACGTCCATTTTGCCGCAAGCTGACAAAACTCCTTTTTTTATTCACAGCAGTTTCGAAAAACAAAATCTTTTTTTGTTAGCGTAACCACCGAAAAATAGAGTTCTTCCGAAATTTGAATGAAAAAACTAGTCACAGTTTCACTTTGATATTTTTGCACAAGTAGGGTACCTGATCAGGCTTTCGATTTAGCAACTCAAATTTTGGCACCAAATGGAGAAAAAAAACCGCGTTTTGTCTGCTTACGGCAGTATTGCTATTTTCATGTGACATTTCGTAACACGAGACCACACATTTATTGTTATTGTCATTCTTCAATCCCTTACCTTAGACTTCCAGCACCTCTAGAGTAATAGTTAGGCACTTCCCCGTTAGAAGCGTGAATTCGAGTCCCATGTAAGAGAGGTTATTTTAATCGAGTATCTCAATCTGTGTGCTGGGAGGCTGCATCCCTCTCAGTCTAATTCTTACTGACAGTCCATGTCGAAACCACTTGTTCCAAAATTATGTAAATTGTGTCGATTTGGGCGTAAAATGTTTACTATTACATACAACTTATTATTCCTATTTCTTAAATATCAGCGTTCTAATCGAGTTAACTGACCCCTCAGAAAGTGAGACTATACAATGAGGCTACTTAGTAAGTAAGGGTTTACTCTGTGTTGAAGGCCATCGACTCGACCCACATCACATAAAACACACATTTTTACAGAGGGACTTCCACGGCAACAGCATTAATCATAAATGACATAGATCTACATATCAACATTATTTGTTTGTGTTGTGCTATTAAACAAAACAGTTTCCTTAATAAAATAAAACAAGTGTTGCAGATACCTCTTCTCATGGATCAAATATTGCATATTTCTGTCACTGGGCCGAGTTCAGGATTGGTTGAAGGTGGGGGATTAATAATTCTCTTTGATGGGCAAAATGTGAACAATAAAAAATGAAGTGGAATTCATCTTCAATTTCATGAGAGTTTTACCTCTCACGTAGTTTACTGATTTCCGCTTATAAAGATGGCCCGTATAAAGATTGTTACCGTAAGCGTAACGCAATGAGAGGAGAGACTGGACCCAGAAGGTTGAACTTCCACACCGTAACAATCACATCCTACACCCAGAAGGAGAAGAGTTGTATTTAGGTGAAAAGTTGATTAGCCAGCCACCAGGATGCATGAATAAAGCTTCTTGCTTTCTGAATGTTTCAGATGTCTGGCTCAAAGACAAGTCCGGCAGTGACTCTCATGCTGCTTGGAACTGCTGGACACGGGAAGACGGCAACAGCTGCCAGTTTGGTTGGCAGTCCGAGCAATGAGATGATCTATGATTATGAACCTGTCTACCAGGCTCAAAACCCTGGACACGATCCGTCCACACAAAGCGGCGGTGACAAGATGAAAGGAAAGAAGTCAGCGAAAGGCCTTTCGGTACCTGAAACGTCTGGGTCTAGCGCTGCGAAAAAACAACCTTCGGCAAATGATGAGGCTGTGGATCAGATCGCGAACGATATGACCACAGATGTCGTCAGAGCTGGAAGTTTCACTTCAAGGGATGGCGCCCTTACCGTGAATGTCTTAGATTCTCCTGGGCTTTTTGATTCAAGTGATACGGATAAAATTCTAGCAACCAAAGTAGCTATAAGTAACATCGAAAAAGGAATCAAGCTGAGCGGGCACGGAGTCAACGCATTTGCTATTGTCCTTCGGTACGCTGCTCGGTACACTGAAGAAGAACAGGCAGTGGTCCACAATTTGGAGACGATATTTGGTTCTGATTTTTTCCCACGTCACGTCATTCTAATTTTCACCCGCGGGGACGACTATCGATTGAAAAGCAAAGGCGCACCGTTCAGCGAATGGTGGTCAAAGCAGACAGGCGCTCTGGGAAAGCTTATCCAACGTTGCAATAACAACTGTTTGCTTTTTGAAAACGTTAGGGGTACTCCAGAAACTGATGAGGAACAAAAAAACGAACTATTGAGAGTCCTTTCCAAAATGACAAGAGTGTACACCACAAAAGACTACAACGAAACAAAGGTAGGGCGTGAGACACTTTTGTCCGAAGCCAAAGTTGCTAAGAGAGTTTCAGATTTTGAAAGGCAACGAGACAAGATAATGCAAGACTTTTTCAACGCCGAGAGGGAACACGGACGGAAGAAGGAAGAAATGCTCGAGAAAGTTCACCATGACGTCCACCACCTGATGGCTAGAGCACACAAAGACGACAGAGCTGCCTGGCAAAGAGAACTGCGGGAAATTGAGAAAGTTGTAAACAAAGTCACCTCTGGCGGGGATACTGTGCAAAAAGGCCCTGCAACGCCAACACAAAAGGCTGGGAAGAGCTAAGCTGATCCTACCTCAGCAAACTGCAGCGAGATCCCTCATGAGAGTTGTTTAGCACAGAACAATTTATCAACATGGGAAGCATACGCTTCTAACATTATTAACGAGTAGAACTCTCAGGGTGTCATACATAACTGCAGCAGTAAAATAGAACGACACATATTTACTGAAAGTACTTAGTGTAAAGGTTTAAAAAGAGGAGGTATAATCTGATACAAGACACACAAATCAGAAAAGACCAGCTAATAGATATTTTTACTCTAGGTCTCAGATGTTGGCCACATGAAATATGTAATACCACCAAATGCAGTGCAGTGATCGCACTTAATTTATGTTTGAAAAATGTTTCTGTGAGTCTGGCTAGATTTATGAAACGACAAGTTGTGTTTGCGTTTCGACGTGTGCGTATGTGTATGTGAGTGTGGGGGAGTGGGGGTAGGAGGGGGGAGGGATTAAAAGTGATGTTGATGATGATATTTTCTGGGGATTAGAATAATGCATATTATGTATGATTACGATGTGGATGTAAAGATAATAATATGTATTTGTAATCTCGTTTCTTTTTACTGTATTACTGAAAAGAAATCCCCGATTTACAATTCCGAAAGAGCAGAGATAAAGTTTTGAGAACTGCATTATCACTGGCGGTTACAATTAACAAATACTTGTATTCCAATACATGGCACCACCGCTGTCTGAGCAGGGATTTTTGCCATTGCTTAGTCGACATTTGAAGTTATTGTTGCCCTCTCATCGCTTGAGAACGCAGATCACGCAATAAGGGCCGTGGTAAGCTAAACAGAAATGTATGCCGTCTCAAATACCTCCCTCCTGCCCTGAACGAAGTAATGCAGCATGTTATAGAGCTTGTCACCAGCTGCTGTCAAATACTTATCTTCCTCAGACATCACGTCAGCATGGGCCGTCATCTGAACATAATGCTTATCGGGAAGACCGGCAATGGCAAGAGTGCCACTGGCAATACCATCATCGGGAGGGACGTCTTCGACGACTCAGACAGCGCCACTTCCGCCACCAATCGTGTCATCTCAGCCTCGGCACAGGTCGGAAACTTGACCGTGACTGTGGTGGACACACCCGGGATGAGAGACACGAGGTTTTACGACCCTTCCACAGAAACAGCCAAGTCAATCGATTACACGAATGACGCCTTGGACGATTGTTCAGGGGAAATACACGCATTTCTTCTCGTGTTGAAGTACGGGAGTCGTTTTTCCGACGAAGAAGTTGGTGTGGTTCGGGATTGGACGAGGTCGGGTCATGGAAAAGACGTCCTGGATCGCTGTATCGTTGTCTTCACGCATGGTGATGATTTTAGGCACAGATATGGAAACAACGAGGCACGCTTCGAGCAGTGGACTTGCGAACAGGACGGTGCTCTTGGGCAACTCCTTAGGAGTGTTGACTACAGGTGCGTGCTGTTTGACAATGTGAGGGCTGACTCTCAAACACAAAACCGGCAGATCAATATCACGCTGAATATGGCGAACAAGAACAACCAAAACAAAGGCTCTTTCACTAAACAGCTTCTTGTACATATCGTGAAAACAGTCGTGAAGACGGCATTAGCTGCTGCTGTATCGTTCCTGTGCACCATTCTCTAAGGTTTTTAGTTTTAGGAAGGGTTTTATGGCACTTGCAACACAATAAGGTCATATAAGTGTCAAGTCTCTAAGGTTTACCAGGAATCATTGACGCCATCGTTTTTATTGTTGTTGCTGTTGTTGATATTATGGTGACCGTGGTGGTCGTTGTTATCAATGTTGTAGTGTTGTAAATTAATGAGAGGCAGCGTGGTGGAATCAGGCTCTCGTCAAAATAATCAAAGTGAAGAAACTGGCATTTTTCTGCACATTTGTGGATTCTTGTGAATTTTTGTTTTTTGGCTCAACACCTTTCATGCCCACTAAAGAACACATTTCTGGGTGGATTTTTTAATTGAAAAACGTGGATTACAGGCACACAAAATGTAAATTTTCAATTACCACAGACTCTTTAAGCTAAGGAAATAACTAATCTTTGGCGGCCATTTTCTCACTGATATAACCTCTGAAACCATGTGACCCCCACCTCCTTCATTCGCAAATATCTCGACTTGTATTCAAGATAAATGGATTTTTTGCCCATCCAAAATAAAGTTTTAAGCTGATACCAATAACTCTACATGCCCAAAAATTGACGTGAACCTGATTCCACCACTTCGTGACCCAAATATCTAACATCCCCTTCATCTACACAATATACATGACTGCGGAGACTGGCTGCTTTGATCCTGCTTGTTAAAGCTACCCCGGGACTTGATGGATCCCAAAAGAACGACTCGGATATTCGCTTGCTCGACCACCTTCCAGTGTGAGAATCAAGCTCAAGTGGAAAGCGAAGAGACCAACCACAACTGCACGCACCGCAACCAAAAGTTGGAAGATAAAAAAAATGATAAAACTGTTTGATATAAATAGAAAATGAGTGTGCTAAATCTACCTAATACGAAAAGGCCAAATTCAGGGGAAAATAACGTGCTGCTTTATAGATTTATAGCCGCAGAATGGATAGTTTTAAAAAGCAGACCTCTTGACTTGACCCACAAACAAGGCGCAGGACAGAGAGAGAGAGAGAGAGAGAGAGAGAGAGAGAGAGAGAGAGAGAGAGAGAGCGGCTCTTTGCTGCGAAGCGTGTGCGCCATGGGCCATGCCATTATGTCAAAATGAAGAGCAAAACATGTCTGGCAGTCAAGTGCGTGCGGCACCTTTCCCTTTTTATCCTTCATTTTGGTTGAAATTGAGCCAAATAGCGCACTCCATGGTGAACTGAAAATACGCCAGGTTGTACGGTGTAGGACAATAATATTATTATAATGCAAGTCTATATGTGATTGCCATGGACTTGTGTAAAAATATCCTTGACCAATGCCACATTATCCAAACGGCTGAGTAGGGAGACCCTAAGAACAAAACTAAGTAGGCCTTTTATTTCTTAAAGTAGGGGGTGTTGGGAAATTCCGGGGACTCAAAGAAGCTTGAAACATAGAAAGTGGGTGAATACTACGCCGTGATGAACGAAAATTATATTGATTCTATGTATTGTACAGTGTGAAAATGTGCAACTAACTGTTCATTTCTTTTTGTTTCTCCAACATAGCTCGTCCATGAATAACACTTTTAAGACTATAAGTTTCTTGATTTGTTACTAACCACTTGTATGCACAATACCCGATTAAAATTTTGAATTTTGTTTGGACTGTATCCAGATGAATCTGTTTGTTGGTTTGTTGATGTGTCTTTGAGTTACAATTATTATGCTTGATGGATGAGCTGTAATAGGATGAAGAGATGAGTCTTTAAAAAGTGGTAGAAAACGATATCACTATGGTGAACAAATGATGTCTTTTCCCCATGTTCTTTATTCGTTCTTCGATTTATTTTCCCTTGCCACTGGTGCAAGTGCACCACTGCTTTGATTCATCGCCTACAGACACCATAGTTTTCTATACCGTGAGGAAATAAACACGGCTATTACTTAAATTAAAAAAGACATTAAAAGATTGTCCCAGCTATATAATCCCCAGTGTGTGGGCCTTGACCCACAGAGCGCCCAGCTGGTAATAATATTTAAATGTAGGTGTGTTTTAGATTAGTTTTAGTAGAGGTTTTACGGCACTTGGAACTGCATAAGGTCGTATGAACGCCAGAAGATTAGAGGTGTTACAAGAGAGTAACAAACATAAAAAAGAAGAAGGGGAGATAAGGACGATATATCTTTGATAAGAAAGAAGAAGCAAACCACACCAGAGCACCCGCCAACCACCCACAGAAGGTGTGTTTACCCTCCATCGACACACATTTAGATCATTTAAGAGGCGGGCTGTCCGAGCCTACCTGTCCGCGCCCACCTGGGCTGAGAGGGGATAATAAAATCCCATCAGAAAGACCGAGATACTCGATAAATTTTGTCTTTCCACTCCGGAATCGAACTCGTGTGCGTGTGACAATGAAGTGACTAACAACAGCAACACCACAAGCACTAGGTTCGTACAAAGATACAGAGGATGTTTAACGGGCTCATGGTCATAGACGTGATTTATAGTATCCCAGATAGGGCACTATCATGGCCTCGGGTCTTTTATATAATAAAGGCAGAAAAAAAGAAAAAAAAAAGAAAAGAAACCAACAACGACGAGGACAACAACAACAGCAACAACAAACAAATAAGCAAACCAACGAAGAAACAAACACACAAAGGCACAAACACACAAACAATAAAAATCCCAAATCTGAAACAAGTATTATGAAATACATGTAATTAAGCGTTCTCAACC
>NW_004797372.1:1185622-1192158 GCF_000002075.1 Aplysia californica
AAGCAGATCGCAATTTCGAAAACAGAAAAGAAAGTTTACTTTCGACATTGGTAAAACGTTACACTGGAGACTTCTTAGAATTAGGGTTTTATATTTACGAAAGATTTATATGAAAAAAGGCTCAAACAAAAAGATATAATATGAAATTTGAAATGTAACTCACCAGAAAGAAGTAACTGCGCATTCAAGCAGACTACAGATTTGATTTTGAACTATACCGGCGTCAATTGTAGACCTGTAAGACACTTCGCCATCGCACAGAGAGGACATGAAATAATAATGATAATGATAATAATAATAATAATAATAATAATAACAATCGTTATCCATATCAATAACAATATCAATAACCCTAACCCTAATCGATATCAATTTAAAACGTTTAATATATTATCAGTGATTGTATGGTTCTTGTTATCACCGTTTAAGACCAAAGATTCGATAATTATTATTTGATAAATATTTTACATGTATTGAGCACTAGATAATTCCAAAGTGTCACCATTCGACCCTGGCAGTATTCGCTAACGCTAACCCTAGTTCGCTAGTAACAAACAAGTCACAGTCTTTGGCTGTTATCATTCTATTTGATCTTTTGTTGATTGTTTTTATTTAATGAAATGCAATTTAATTTATTGAATGAACTAGCAGAATGCAGCCGTAGTGGCGAGCACAAGACGGGAAGTGAACTGACAAGGGACCTCCTAACATGTCGTACTCATTTATTAAGTATCTCGATTTGTTTATATAGCTGGTGTACTAATAATTATATTATATTATGGTTTTGCTTAGAATATGTTCTATCTGCCATTTTGTTTATTTTGAAAAATATGCTTTTTAAGGGCCTTCTAAGGTTTGAAACATTTCGTAATATTTCGACATTTAAAAGTTTTGCTAGATTTGTCTTTCATTTATTAAAGCGGCTTTTCTGTTTACTGTTGTTTAACAAGGCTTTGTTAAGGTAATTGTTTCCCTTACTCAAGCAGTTATTTTGGGTTGCTGTTACTTACTTAATAAATGATTACTCCTCTAGTATTGTGGCTGAGTGTTCTACCTTCAAAATCAACTGTTTTTTTCGGTTTCTTTTAAGTCTTAAACATTTTACTTGAGAGGTGATGTGTTATAAAAAATAATTTTAAAAACTTGTAGGCCAAACGATCGGTTAATGAGACTCGTGGAGCGAGGGCTGGAGATGAAGGGAAATGACTGAGGAAATGGCTTTTGAGAGAATACTTTACAAAGTTTTATGGAACCTCGAGCCTTTATCAAAGTATTCCATTTATTATTACGTGTGAATTCTCCGTCTCTCCTGCCTATTATCCGTTTCTTTCTCTCCGTCTTTCTCTATCTTTCTCTCTCTGTCTTTCTCTCTCTGTCTTTCTCTCTCTATCAACCCCTCCCACTCTCTCTCTCTCTCTCTCTCTCTCTCTCTCTGTCCACCCCCCCTCTCTCTCTCTCTCTGCCCCCCTCTCTCTGCCTGTCTTTCTGTCTGTCTGTCTGTCTGTCTGTCTGTCTGTCTGTCTGTCTGTCTGTCTGTCTGTCTGTCTGTCTGTCTGTCTGTCTGTCTGTCTTTGTCTCTCTCTCTATTTTGGCTGTGTGTGTATGTGTGTGTGTGTGTGTGTGTGTGTGTATGTATGTATGTGTGTGTGTGTGTGTGTGTGTGTGTGTGTGTGTGTGTGTGTGTGTGTATGTTTTCTCTCTCTTTCTCAGTCTCTCGCTAACACAATTACCACCATCGGGCGCTCTCGTGGTCTCGAGGTTCGATGTTCGCCTCTCATTCAATAGGTCCCGGTTTCGAAACCTGGCAGCGACGGAAAACTTTCATTTCTAAATTTGTCTTTTTTCACCTCCTTTCCACATCTAACCATGTTCTTTCGCCTGCCTTCGTCTCCACTTTCTGCCCCCACCCCGACTCCCTTTGCCCCCTCCTCTGGACCCCTGACTGTTTCAGCAGCCTTTCTACTGCTACTCATTGGCCCCTTTTTACTGCTGTCTTTCAGCCACTCCCCTGATCTTAGGGTAGATAAGATCTAACAGATTATGTTATTATGCAGTTGTGAGCATAGTTAACACTTGCCAAAAAAGCAAAAATAGAAAAAAAGCAGAAAAAAGCAACAAACAAAATTTAAAAAACAACTAAAAAACCCAAAACAAACGACAGCAAAAAAACAAAACAAAAACCACACACACACACACACACACACACACACACACAAGAAACACACAAATAAAAAAATCAAACAAACCCAAAACAAACAAAAACAAACCCAAAGCAAACAAAAACAAAAAGGAAAAGAAAAAAAGAACACCGTCGTCCATGTTGAGTTGGAGGTGTGGGCGTTCTTGTTTTAGTACTTGTGGTGGTCGAGCCATTTCCTCAGTTATTTCCCTTCTTCTCCAGCCCTTGCTTCACGAGTCAGATTAACCGATCGTTAAGCTTACACATTTTTTCACAATACCGTATTGCTTCTCAACCGAAGTGTGGGATGACTTACGGGACCAAGCATTGTTGTTTTTGTAGGTAGAACACCCTGTCACAATACCAGAGGACTCCTCATTCATGAAGTAGATTCAATGAAGTATTTCATCAACAGCAACCTTTAATAAATGCTTGGGTAAGGGAGACAATGACCTGAAAAGGTGTAACTATACAACAATGAACAGAACAACAGAAAAGCCGCTTTAAATAATGAAAAAACAAAACGAGCAAGGAGTTATTTCGAAGTAGGTGAAATGTTGCGATTCTTTGTATGCCTTAGGAAACATGTTTAGATTTTTATTTAGAAACAACTAATGTGTGGATTTAGTCTAAGCGAAATCATAGTATAATTTAAATGTCTGAACATTGATTACTTAAACAAAGTGGTGTTATTTTATAGAGGTGTTGGAAAGGTAGCCTAATGAGATCTCAAGCCACTTCACTTTACCTTATTCAAATTCATGAAATGAAAATAAATTGTGGTTAAGATTTAACATAATAATACAATGAATTTAATTAGACGTCATGAAAATGATGACCTGACCAGAAAGCTATCAAATGATGTCGCACTAAAATGTATCGAAATATGACAGGCCAATAGACGCATCGCATCCTATATTGATTGGTTAAGAGAAGTATTCAATTTTGACTGAAAATTCGGAGCCGGTGTTGAAGAATTTTTAGAGCATAGTAAGATTACATTATCCTGAAAGTGGTCTCGAATAATGACTAGATTTAAGCGGGATCTAATAATCTCAGAACTAGGAAAACTCGAATAGTAATGGGTTTATGGAGTTATTGAATACTGATTACACAAGGGAGGTGTCGATTATTTACAATGCCACAAGATAACCAATAATGATTCTAATGAGGTATCGAATAAGGGTAAAAAGAGATATCGAATAATGGTAATCATAGAGTAATGATTATGGTCAAAGATTGTACTCGACAAGATAGTTCACTCGACCAAAAAAGTGTCTGCGGAAGTCCGCGCATTGGTTCAAATGTCGCTGCAATCTTTGTTTTGAAGCTCTCTTAGTCTTTCGTTTCTCCTGAAGAAGAATTGAGATAGCCCCCCCCCCCCCCCCTTGCGCATCAGCTGTTCCGGTTTGCAAAGTGCGGATTTTTGGGTATAATATTTTATTTCAATGACCGCTCGCCTCTCGCTCTAAAGCCAAATTAAAAGAAGAAAACAGTCGCCCCTTCAACCTAAAAATGAATTTTATCAGCGTAACCATTTAATTTATTCCGAAATTTTGATTATAGTTTAAACAAATACTTGTTAGTTTCACTTTGATTTTTTTCCGCACAAGAAAAGTAATCCTGTTCGCAAAGCGGTCGCTTTTTCGAAGATGGCGCAACCGGATTTTGAGGACACTTTCTTAATTGGTTCAAAGAGAGGAGTGAACCATCTTGTTATTCAGAATCTTTGTTATGGTACAGAAAATATGCTACAAAGGGTATTGGATTTTCCTAAAATAGTTGAGCCATACAGTAATGTGATGATAGTCGTAATAACTTGTTGATTGAAGAACCCCTCAACACAGGGGATACATCGGCCTCAAGTCAGGGGTGGCTCATGAGGCTAAAAAGTGGGCGTGCACAATTATAATTAAACTATCGCATGCTGAGGATAGTCAAGGGCATAGTAAATGAGACGGTGTATAATTTTAGGATCTTTGGGTTGGTAAGGGTGGGCCTCATGCTTTTATTTTCATTCTTTTTACTTTTCGCTTTTATTTCTACTACTAAATTTGTTTGTTAACTAAACATCAATTTCGTTCATCCTGAATTGGAACTGAACACTCAAGTATGTGGAAAAACTTTCACTACTCCAGTACAAAACCTTTCAAAAGCACAACTGATAGGACTGTCACGTTCATCTCCCTCAGGTTCACGGTTATAGAGTCACTTAAAATAGGCCTAGTGGCAAAACAAACAATGAACCAATCACAATTCACTTGAGCACTCTGCTGGATTGCTCCGAGGCTCACATAATATTGGCAAAGAATAGCGTAGGGTCTATCGTGCTTATTTTTAGACTGCCTACTGTGGACTATATTTCGTCACTATTCGGCAGGAGCACATTTGAGATGTGCCGTCTTATTAATATTAATGTACCGCCAAACTCGCTACGAGTGTCCTCATCGCTTGGGTTATCCCCAAGAGTGATTTATAGGTCAGGTTACACCGTTGAATATCCTTTTCTGTTTAGCTAAAGCGCGTGGAATTTGACGTGGCATAGTAGATGTTTTATGGCGCTATAGACATAGAAATGACAGTTATGGCGCCAGTGAGGACCTTGTTCTGATATAATATTGGGCTAGTGTTTGTTTCTGGCTTCTTTTATTTTATTATAGTGGGTGTTTTACGTAATAGAATATTAAAACATTTTGGGCGGCACAGCACGACCGTGCTCTATGGACGAACCGCGCCTTCCTCACGTGCATTCATGTTTGACTGCTTGTTCAACTGCTCGTTCATCACCCAGTTCCTAACACATCATGTTCCACCAAAGTCCGATGGTTGACACAAAAAACTGTCACCAAACTTTTTTCCGTAAACTGCCAGCTGCGTTGTTGAAAATACCAGAATGCACTTTATTTTAAAAACCTTTGATATCTTGTTTCAGACGCAGAAAGCACTTCCCTTGCTCACATCATCTTTTTTTAATGAATTACAAATGTCCGCCTCGGTACCCATGTGAGTCTCCATTCTTTGTAAACATCTGTCTCTTTCCTCATCACTGAATTCGTCACAATGATATCTAACAACAACATCTTTTTGTTTCTGCTGAGGTATTCTAGCCTTTTTTAATCCAGCTATTTAGTCTCATTTTATCTCCAGTTATGCTAACCCATCTTTTTCTTTCCAGAAGGAAGTCCCCAACCATGATAATTTTTACCGTTTCCTTCTTCCATACCTCTTCCACCCACCTCCCTGCCGCACTTGCCCAGTATGATCTTGTCGCAAGAAATCATTCCTTCTGCATGCATGACAACAAATGTGCAATCCGCCGCCTTCCAATCTTATGTCCATTAATCCCCCCCCCCCCTTATTGCTGTCTACAGCTGTATGACTCTCTAGCAACAGAATAGAAAAAAACATTCTCAAACTCAAGGTCAATCTAAAGAAGATCACTGATAATTTCTGAAAGTGAAATGTTCAAAACACAAGGGTGAAGCGGAGTCGATGATGATAGCCATGGGCAATACCGTGGCTCCATGATAGAGGTGAATCGTGGATATTTTTGCTGGAGTAAAGTTGCCATCGTCCGCGGTCTCCTCCAATGTCTTTACCAGACTCAGTTTTACCAGGCATCGTCCTCGAGATAGGGAATCCATCATGTGTCCTCAGGCTCAGGCCAACAAGTCAGGAAAGTGGTATTTGAAAAGGACTAGCATTAATTATTAAAGAACAGCATTAACATGGCTGAACTATTCTGTAAACCTGACAAAGAGTGACAGTTCATGTTTAGGTGGGGGTTTTTTTTTTCATTCAGTGACTTGTTCTTGGTCCTTTCATTACCAATCGTTAATTATAGATGCCGCCGGCGGAGGTTATTTCTTGGAACCACTACCTCTCCTTCATCATATCTCTAGCATAATAATACCAAAGCCGAATATTTAAATAGATTACCTGATTACCATATTGGTACGTGATGTATGAATCATAAGTAAATGATGCCAGCCACAGTATTATAGATCACGACCGAAACGTTTAATTTTGCGAGAGATCAATGAATAATACATGTATCAGTTCACACCCATGGTCACAGGGAAAGATAATTCCAAGAACAAAAAGGATTGCACCCAGCTTGTCAACAATGAAACAGCAACAGTAAAGTACATATTAATGCTTTCTGTGATATTCATAGTATTAGTTTTGTATTGCTACAGTAGCTGCTGCTGCCTTTGCTGTTGCTGAGAACTGCCAGTATAAGAACTATTTCTGCTGCTGCTACTACTACTACTGCTGCTACTACTCTACTACTACTACTATTTCTACTACTACTACTACTACTACTACTACTACTACTACTACTACTACTACTACT
>NW_004797372.1:1195153-1196214 GCF_000002075.1 Aplysia californica
GGTGGTTCACGATCTGAGATATTATAAATCTACCCATATATGGTGGATCGTATTCCTTCTATGTCTCAAATTCGCTTACATTAAAATTTGAAATGTTTTAAAGGCTCTCAAACCCTTTTGTTCCGTCGCCTCATCAGAGATATATATTTTAAATTGACAGACGCCACTTTTTGAATAACCTTAATTTTTACTGTGGAAGTAGGCCTCAAACCTGTGAAATGATCAATACTTTTGTAAACACCCACAACCACTTGAGGCAAGAAAAAGATGCATTGACTGACTTAAATAACTTACTATACAAGGTGTTTTTGTTTTAAAGAGGACCCACTTAAAGGGCAATAGCTCGGTCAACCCTGGACCTAATTTGAACTAAACTTCAAACAAATAAAAGTCAAGAAGGAGTAAATTACTTTAGTAGATATGAAAAAAAAATCAACCAACGTGTTCGAGAAATAATAAGTTTAAAAAATTTCAACCATAATTGGGTACAAGACCAAATTTTACATCTTAAAATCGTTTAGCTTCAGAAGCGTCATCAGCCTGTTTCAGTTTCAGGACAAGGACGGTAAAACCATGGGAGTCACATGAGATGGTAATCTCACAGGGATTAGAAAGTTTAGGAGAAGTTTGAGGAGGTGAATGTATACAAGATAAAGAAAAATTAAATCGACTAATACGGAAAGCATGTAAAATTTCAACATCTACATTGCCGTACTTGGATGAATTGTACATAACAGCTTGCACAAAAAAAATTTAGTACATCTTTTTAGACAACAAACATTCCTTGTTCCCTCAAATAAAAACATCAGTCAGAAGTAAAAGACCTAGGCTTCAGATCTGTAACAAAGAAAGATACAGAAGGTCATTTTAACAATCACTCATCAAAATTCTTCAAACTTAACCATCTTGTATAAGTATTCATACAACCTCAGAGCATGCATCAGAATAACATTGAGTATGAAACTAGCTTACGATTATTATTGTTTATATCGCTGCTCATTTATATTATGCATGTGATTGTAAGCCTGCGTGTGTGTGGATGTGTGTGTGTGTGCGCGTGC
>NW_004797372.1:1197058-1198614 GCF_000002075.1 Aplysia californica
ACGTCAGGGCAGGGCTCTGAACTTTGTATATGAAGGGCACAAGAGAAAATACAAGAGATGTCAGTTTTTGGCTAATTTGAGTTAAGACGTTGGTTGGGAAGTGTTTATTGGTCTTCTGGCACAATTTAAATGTCCATGTCTAAAACTTGTTGATTCATCCAATATCAGACTTGGAAAAGTATACGCTTTAATATGGAAATACGTGGATTGTCAAACATTTCATTTTGCGTTTTTCTCAAAATGCCAAAAGTAACATCGTTGGCTTTTCCTTTTTGCCAAAGAGGCGGTACCTCTAAAATCAATGTCCAGTGCTGGGCGGCTAGATTCCCGATTATAATTGAAAGCTAGGAATCGTTGGAATCGACTCCGAACCCAATTACTAATTTTCTAATTATGTGATTTCTTCCGATGGTTACCTTGTGGACTCCGAACATCTTCATGATTTAAGATAACCTTGATTTCGGAACACTACGAAGCATCAACTTTTTTTTTCTAAAATACATTCTTTAAAGAAAGAAGAAAAGTTTAAGGGTTTAAGTAAATGATAACTGCTGGTTTACGTAAAAAGGAGTCGGAACTTTTCTTCCGTAGCATTAACCGTGGCAATCGGTTCCGGAATCGAGTCTTCGCCAAGCTCGTTCACGTCTAGAAGGACTCAGCCAAATAAGGGACATCGTTTATAGTGTTTTTCCAAAGGACAAAGCGTAGGACCGAACAGAACCTTCAACCCCCGAAACTGAAATCTCAAGATTATGAGTCCGGTTGCCCAACCACTACAAAAATAACGCCATTGGGCAGTGCTTTACAGACACACAATGATCTGAATAAATGAAAAGGCAGGTAAAATAATTATGGAACAAGTGAACAATGGAATAAAGAAACGAGACGGACAATGAACAGCGTCCAAGCAAAAAGCAAGCAACCAAACCGGCACATTATAGTAGAGAGACGGTCAGATAGACAGACAGAAGTTGAAAGTCGAGAGACCAGAGGTGAAAGTTGAAATTCTCTCTCAGGTAAAGGTGGAAAGTTCTCCGCGTTAAGAAGAATAACACTGTCAAGAGTGGAGGGTGATAGATCTAATCTTGAGACGGGGGTAGCTCGTGCAAATTGGCACATTCCTGTTCGCCCTTGCGACGACGAAGGACTAGCTTCAGTAAACTGGTACAGTAGCGAGATGGCTCCGGAGTTAACATTCTACTAATTCTATCTGTGATTGCCAGATTTTCTCCGTCAGCGCGCTTAAATATTGTGATTTGCTTTCTGGTCTGCTTTTAGCTAATGTTCAAGTAGCGAAGTAGTAGCAGCAGTTTTAGTCCTACCGGTCGTTACACATTTCAACTGAGCGTACTATGGCTTAAAATCTCTTAAGTAATCTTTAAAGACCTCAGAGTTTATAAATTTGACCCACTTTGTGCTTCAGATTTTATTTAAACGTTTCTTTCTTTTATTTAATACGGCTTTTGACCATTTAGTCTGAGTTTTGCGTGTGGTTGGAGGATGCCACTGATAGATTCTAATTCTTTTCTTTCCTTCTGCTATTTCTATCAGTTCCC
>NW_004797372.1:1199869-1202847 GCF_000002075.1 Aplysia californica
TCTTTTTTTTTCCTTTTTGCCACACCTAAAAAAAAAAAAAGAACAGTTAGAATTGAACGTTCTCGGCACGGTTTTCTCACCTTTTTCTCTTGTTTTGGGACAATAAAGAGAAAACAAAAACTGCAGCAAAAACAAAATAAATATATTATCTCAACATTTTCTCGTCACCTGCCGGACTAAAATGGATGATCTTCGCGTGCAGGTTTTCCAATACGCTTACTCGATCCATCAGTAATATGGGTCGTGCGCGACAGGCCAATATCTACTCACGCATTCCTCACTTTCCTTTGATGGAACACGTCCTTACTTCCAACTCACTGTCTCAGGAGCCAGCCCCAGATTCTTGTACTTCACTCACAATTTTTTTTTGTGGTTTCGTTTAGTGAGGGTTACAAGACGCGACGCACGCACTACTTTCGGATCTCACTTTTCTTTCGTTGACTCTGTCTCTTGTTGCTATAGTTACCCGTGCTGTTACTCCTTTGTTGTTGTTGATGTTGTTGTTGATGTTGTCATTAAAGTATGCGGATGGCTGGACCGTAGGTCCTTTTTTATTTTCGTCTGTTGTTCATGCTTGTTGTCTTATTCGTTCTCTGCACTAATAATAATAATAGGTAGCATTTGTAATACGCAATCCCCGCTCAACAGCAAGCTTTATGCGCTTCACAATCTATACTATTACCCCAGCAGACCCGAGAGCATTCTGAAACAAACTCAACTTCCTGGGAAGCACACAGTGCAAGCAGCCATTTATATGCGCTCAAACACTAACATACAGACAAGATCATCAAATCAATGGGTATCTCTATACTCAAACTAACAAACAGCTTAAAAGTTCAATCCGCTACCGGACATGGATAATTCATGAAGGCGGTGCTGTTATTCCTGTGGCAGAAGTATGTGTGGAGCAGAGGAAGACATGTTGCTGGGAGAACGAGAAATATTTAGACCTGGCACTGATTCATAATATCATTATCTTGATACTTCGACTTGAGTTGGTCAAGGCGGTAAGAGGGTCAGAATGTTGTACAAGCGTCTGAGTTATTGTGAGGGTTTGGCTCTTCGATGTTAAACGACGATGGCGTGAATTTGATCACTGAATAGGGCAGTTTCTTCTATTGATAATTTTGATAACGTCAAGATGAAAGAGGAATTTGAACAGTGGAAAGCAAAAATTTACAGTCCAAAGTACGCTCTTGTGTGACCAAAGTGTAGTGACTTTCACAGCTGTTACTGTAGTGTCCTTGGAAACTGCAAGTTTCCATTTTCTGTACCTTTGATCAACGTTTCTAGTAAAATCCAGACAGAAATGTGTTTTTTAATGGACCTGAAAGGTGTTGAGCCAAAACAAAACAAAACAAATGTATATATGAAACGCTGGTTTCTTCAATTTCATTATTTTGACGAGCGCCTGATTAGACCAGGACGCCAAACATATAAAATATTTGAATAAACCAATAAAACAATCACTGTAGACACACGTTGTCTTCCACTCCGTCCACACTGGCCCTGACAGGCACGAACGAAGCAGCCTACCACCTGAATGATTCAAATCATGCTGATGGGGCCATAAAATATCAATATTCTGTCACTGTGGCGAACAGTAGCATCGAGCGCTCATATCATGACTATGACCTTATGCAGTTGCGAGCGCCGTAAAACATTTACCAAAACAAACTGAACAGTCACGTTACTGATTATCCACACTGGTATGTTTACAGTTGTTGGAACGTTAATGCTGGGCCATCAATTGAAGGGTTAAGAGAAAAACAGGACTAAGTCTATTCTAATTAAAGAAAATTAGAGTACATAACCCTTAACTTTGAAGCAAATCATAGAAGACAACTTATGACGAATATAAGAAAGCGACAGGCAAATTTCTTCGGATACACAATGCGGAAAGAAGCATTAGAGAATATTGTAACAACAGGCAAGTTTGATGGAAAGAGAGGCAAAGGCAGACAGAGGGTAAAGATACTGGACAAGATGACAACATGGTTAGGAGCAGCAAGAACAACAGACGCCATTGATGCAGCGCAAGACAGAGTGAAGTGGAGGTCCATGATCGCCCACGCCAGTCGTCAAGGCACTGATGATGATGAACCCTTAACTTAAGACAATATTTGTAGAAAATTCCTATATATGTAAACCAACTAAGTCATTCACAAACTGGCTTTTTATTAGAGCATATTAAGTCCAGCCTTAGTTAAAAATCGGATAAATCGTATCGGGATTAACGCGACTTACTCTGTTTCTCACTAGATCTTATATGTTTTTCGTTTGGGTTTTATTTCCAGTGACGAGTGTATCATACAAATGACCTCTCCACTCCGTATGGAGCTTAGATTTTTGTTTGTGCTTGTGGTTGAAGGGTGCCTCATGTCAGCTTTGTAATTTACCTTGCTTTATTTGGCTACTTAAAAAAACAACAACTAGTGAACCGGATTTCTGGCATTTTAGATATTTTTGACCACTTTCATTTTTCTTTTTACTTTTCTTATCTTTCTTTTTTTAGGGGGGGGGGGTGTTGGAAGGTGCTTTGACTGGCAAGACCTGCGTCTTTTCTTAGATTTTGGGGTATTTTCGCCAACAGCTTCACTTATCCACTTCTTTTTTTTTTTTACATTGAACCAAATTGGTGTGTTTACCAACAGACGCAATAGTCATCTTGTAAAGAGAGAGGTACGCTTGCTAGACCCCATGCCCTACCTTCCGGGGGACGTTACGGTTCAAAGCCCAGATGACGCCAGCAGAGTTGGAACTGAGCCGGGATTTACGAGACTTTAATTGGAAGATAACCTTGTCTCATGGGAAAGATGTTCTCGCTGCTTCGTAGCTCAGGCAGACACTCCATCTTTTCCCAGATGGCTGACAAGAGGAGATGTGTTCGCTCAGACTCGGAAAGGGAGAGAGACAGAGAGGGAGGGAGCGAGAAAGGGAGAGAGCGTAAGGGAAAGAGAGAGAGAGAGAGAGAGAGA
>NW_004797372.1:1203486-1206677 GCF_000002075.1 Aplysia californica
CCAAAACAACAGCAACAAAAAACAAAAACAAAATAAAACGAAGCAGAAGCAAACAACCCCCCCCCAAAAAAAAATAATCGAAAAAGGAAATCGAAAACAAAAAACAAAAACAAAACAAGAAAAAGTATTTTTAAAAACCCGAAATAAAACAAACTTAACCAGTTCAAGACAAATATTTCCGGGACAGCTTGTGAAAATATCTGCCTGTGCATAATGACCGTTTATCAACCCTACATTGTTGAGATGTTCTCCTAATTTGGCCATTAGATCCTGTCCAAAATTGCCATAAAGGATATATTTATGGGAAGGGGGGGGGGGTGCTACATCTGAAGGCTGTCTCGCTTATTAGTTGAACAAATTTTACCAAATTTCAGACATATAACAGGCATAGTGAGCAGTCTTAAAATCTGCAATCAAAATTGAGAAAAAAGCTTGGTTGCCATGGAGACAGCCATTTTGGATTTTGTTGACATGTCTTACGCAATGAATACCGCACTTATTCTTCTTCGAAATTATTTTTTTGTTGCATGCATGTTAGAACACAATGTATCTAAAAACTGTCAGTTGAATTTTTCCCAAATGTAAGAGAAAATTTTAGAGATTTTTTTTTCCTGAGGTAGTATTCTTTTTTTTTTTTTGTAAGTGTTTTACGGCGCTGGCAACTTCATAAGGTCATATGAGCGCGCGGGACACATCTCATATTTTCAGTTGGTAGTAAATTTTGAATTTTGCCCGGGTGACGGCGAAGCCTACTCTTATATCGATTTTAGACCACCAAGGGATTTTTAACGTGCCCAACTTGAACACGGGACCTCCGAGATTTTTTCCCCTTGTCCGAGTAGGCTAGGTGTAGATCTTTTCTACCAGTATATCAGAGGTGTGGCAGAAAGACAGCAGTAAGAAGGAGCCAAGGAGTAGCAGAAAGGCTGCAGAAAGAGTCAGGAGCCCAGAGGAGGGGGCAACGGAGGTGAGGGGGTGGAGGCACAAAGAGGAGACGAAAGCAGACGACAGAACATTGCTAGAGAGCAGGAAAGGAGGTGAAAGGAGACAATTTTAGAAAAGAAAATTTTTCTGTCGCTACTCGGGACCTTCGAATGAGAGGCAAACACCTTACCCTCTAGGCCACGAGAGCCCCCAGGTAGTATTCAAGTTTTTAAAAAATCAGTGAAAATCCACACTCCAGACACCACCAAGAAAAATCTATTCCATATGTAGAAAATTCAACAAACAAAATTTTGTTTGTGTGTTACATCTCCTCTTCATTCTGTGAAAATTTCATGAAGATCGGAGGAAGAATGGCAGAGTTTTTTAAAAACGCATGCAGAAAAACCTCGTTTGGAAAAAAAAAAAACGGGCGATAGGAAAAATAAAAGATTGACTTAATGAGGAAATGGAGGTGACAAACATGCCCGGTATGGGGAAAAACGTTTTTGGGGGTTGTTTTGCGATGAAATAGTTGTAGGAGAGACTGAAGAAGCCAAAGGTGCCTACATCTCAAAATCCACAATTTTGACCCGAATTGGGACTGTCAGGGTGTAAACCCTCCCCCCTCAAGTCATATCCAGTAAGAACAACCCTGCTTGTAGCTCACACACACACACACACACACACACACACACACACACTTCCTTTACTATTCCAAGAATTGTGCAGTACAGATGAAGCCGGACTTTCCACAGCGGACTGTTAGAAAAATCTCCTTCACTGGGCTGAAAGACAAAATATTTCTCAGATTAGAAGAAAGATTCAAACCATACCAAAATTCGGATCCCGAACTCATGCACGTTTTCATTCTGATAATCATAATTATAAGACTGTTAATTATATCAATATTTGTCTTACCACCAACTAAAAACCTTCTCATTGATTCAAGTAATCTATTTTTGGAAACCAAAACAGCCTTCAAAATGGCTACCTTCGAGTACAAGAGTCCGCCTTGTCTTTGAAAGGAAATGCAGAGTAAATATTAGTCTGACATACTCCGGCCATAACCCAGTCTTTCAGCACCGGTGATAAACGGTGTAAAGTCCCTTCACAAACCGGCGGCGGCCTTCAGTTTTATCATCTCGGTGGTCTTCGTGGACGGCCTGCCCCACAGAACTGGAAAAGTACAGAAGGTCCTGGTGAAATAACCTTGACTATGGATTTGTTGAAACGAATACATGTATTTAAAAAATGCCTTCTTTAAAACTTTAGTTTCTTTTTTCAAGTGTGAGTCAGAGGTGTATATCACTGGCAAGTCGTACTTCTTTTACTTTTCCTTTGTTGTTTCTGTCCATCTTTCGGTGCACCAAATGACCTCTGTGGTTGATTTGTAGGTGCTACTGGTAGATTCTACTTAATTTCTTTCTCTCTGATTTCTCTGACTTCACGCAAACAAAATAAACGAAAGAGCCAAATTACTTCTATTGTGTCGATGTGCTTTTGTTGATTCAAACAACAACGACTACAAACAAACAAACAAACAAACAAAAACAGTTTAAAGCAACTCAGAGAGCCACAGAAAGCCCTGTGGGTTGCTCTGGTGAAAAACAAACAAACAAACAAACAAACAAAACAGTCACAGTCCAGACAGCAGAACACTGCAGCTTTGAAATCCTGCCACACCCAACGAATTCAGCATACTTAGCCCCTTCAGACTTTTTTTGGTTTTCTAATCTTAAAAAATCTCTGAAAGGACGTCGTTTCCATGACAACGAGGACGCCATTGAAGCTGTGGAAGACTGGTTAGGGGATCAAGGACTTTTGAAGGTCAAAGAGAGGTGGCAGAAATGTGTTACTCTTCATGGTGACTATGTAGAGAAATGAAAGTACATGTGCCAAGTTACAAAGCTCTATCTTTATTCCTTCATATTTAGACCAAAGACTTTTTGAACGCCCCTCGTACTTTATTGGATTGGTATATAATCATTCATAACGAGGCAAAATGTTACACCAGTGAATAACTTGGAATCGAAAATATCTAGTCTTACCAGCAACGCAGAAATACAGGTAGTTGAATGATGATACTTCAAATAAAAATTGTTTACTATTCTTTCTCATCCCCCCCTCCCCCTCTTTCTCTCCCTCTCCCTCCCTCTCTCTCTCTCTCTCTATCTCTCTATCTCTCTATCCATCTATCTCTCTATCTATCTATCTATCTATCTATCTATCTATCTATCTATCTATCTATCTATCTATCTATCTATCTA
>NW_004797372.1:1206777-1210171 GCF_000002075.1 Aplysia californica
TATTTTACCGTCCCACTTGAACAGGGCCCTCGAAGAATTTCCCCTTCTCCAATAACTAAATATAATCCTCTTCCCGAGTTATCAGAGTGGGCCGGAAACCCCCTAGAGGACCAAAGATAGCCAGAAAGCTCCAGAAAGATCAGAGCCCAGAGAAGGCCCACGGAGTGAAGGGTTGAGGCAACAAAGGGAGCGCGAGGCAGACGCAAGCAATGCTAGAGAGCAGAAGGGAGTGAATAGAGCACATTTAGAAAGGGATATTTTCTGTCGCTCCTCGGGGCCCTCGATTGAGAGCAAACCTCTTACCCTCTAGGCCACGAGAGCCCCCAGGTAGTATTCATGTTTTTAAAAAATCAGTGAAAATCCACCCTCCAGACCCCCCCAAGAAAATTCTATTCCATATGTAGAAAATCTCACCAACCAAAATTTTGTTTGTGTGTTACATCTCCTCTCCATCCTGTGAAAATTCCATGAAGATCGGAGGAAGAATGGCAGAGTTTTTTAAAACCGCATGCAGAAAAACCTCGTTTGGAAAAAAAAAAAACCGGGCGATAGGAAAAATAAAAGATTGCCTTAATGAGGAAATGGAGGTGACAAACATGCCCGGTATGGGGAAAACCGTTTTTGGGGGTTGTTTTGCGATGAAATAGTTTTGGGGGAGCCTGAAGAACCCAAAGGTGCCTCCTTCTAAAAATCAAAATTTTTGCCCGGAATGGGGACTGCCGGGGGGAAACCCCCCCCCCCCCCCCACACACACACACACACACTTCCTTTACTATTCCAAGAATTGTGCAGTACAGATGAAGCCGGACTTTCCACAGCGGACTGTTAGAAAAATCTCCTTCACTGGGCTGAAAGACAAAATATTTCTCAGATTAGAAGAAAGATTCAAACCATACCAAAATTCGGATCCCGAACTCATGCACGTTTTCATTCTGATAATCATAATTATAAGACTGTTAATTATATCAATATTTGTCTTACCACCAACTAAAAACCTTCTCATTGATTCAAGTAATCTATTTTTGGAAACCAAAACAGCCTTCAAAATGGCTACCTTCGAGTACAAGAGTCCGCCTTGTCTTTGAAAGGAAATGCAGAGTAAATATTAGTCTGACATACTCCGGCCATAACCCAGTCTTTCAGCACCGGTGATAAACGGTGTAAAGTCCCTTCACAAACCGGCGGCGGCCTTCAGTTTTATCATCTCGGTGGTCTTCGTGGACGGCCTGCCCCACAGAACTGGAAAAGTACAGAAGGTCCTGGTGAAATAACCTTGACTATGGATTTGTTGAAACGAATACATGTATTTAAAAAATGCCTTCTTTAAAACTTTAGTTTCTTTTTTCAAGTGTGAGTCAGAGGTGTATATCACTGGCAAGTCGTACTTCTTTTACTTTCCTTTGTTGTTTCTGTCCATCTTTCGGTGCACCAAATGACCTCTGTGGTTGATTTGTAGGTGCTACTGGTAGATTCTACTTAATTTCTTTCTCTCTGATTTCTCTGACTTCACGCAAACAAAATAAACGAAAGAGCCAAATTACTTCTATTGTGTCGATGTGCTTTTGTTGATTCAAACAACAACGACTACAAACAAACAAACAAACAAACAAAAACAGTTTAAAGCAACTCAGAGAGCCACAGAAAGCCCTGTGGGTTGCTCTGGTGAAAAACAAACAAACAAACAAACAAACAAAACAGTCACAGTCCAGACAGCAGAACACTGCAGCTTTGAAATCCTGCCACACCCAACGAATTCAGCATACTTAGCCCCTTCAGACTTTTTTTGGTTTTCTAATCTTAAAAAATCTCTGAAAGGACGTCGTTTCCATGACAACGAGGACGCCATTGAAGCTGTGGAAGACTGGTTAGGGGATCAAGGACTTTTGAAGGTCAAAGAGAGGTGGCAGAAATGTGTTACTCTTCATGGTGACTATGTAGAGAAATGAAAGTACATGTGCCAAGTTACAAAGCTCTATCTTTATTCCTTCATATTTAGACCAAAGACTTTTTGAACGCCCCTCGTACTTTATTGGATTGGTATATAATCATTCATAACGAGGCAAAATGTTACACCAGTGAATAACTTGGAATCGAAAATATCTAGTCTTACCAGCAACGCAGAAATACAGGTAGTTGAATGATGATACTTCAAATAAAAATTGTTTACTATTCTTTCTCATCCCCCCCTCCCCCTCTTTCTCTCCCTCTCCCTCCCTCTCTCTCTCTCTCTCTCTCTCTCTATCTCTCTATCCATCTATCTCTCTATCTATCTATCTATCTATCTATCTATCTATCTATCTATCTATCTATCTATCTATCTATCTATCTATCTATCTATCTATCTAAGGGGAAAAGGGAGGGGAAAAGGAGGGGCGCGGGGGAGGGGGGGGGGCCCAGGGACTCAAAACTATCTAAACAGTCTAATTTCAGAAAACCCTTCGTTGAGATTTGAACCAAAGTTTTTTTCCTGACCTTTCTAGTTACTTAAGTTTTTGTTCCCACACTACGTTAACATTTTAAGATCTAGTGACCCGTACCCAGCCGTACAGTGAACTGCGAATAAAACTAACTTGTGTTTCGCGCGCTCATATGACCTTATGCAGTTGCGAGCGCCGTAAAACCCCATACTATACTATACATACTTCTCTATCCGTCATGCCACAAAAAATACTATGAGTCAATATTTGAGCATGTATGAATCGTAATAGACACACTATAGATAATCAAGGAGTCAGGTTGCTTTGGCTTTACTTTTCATGACCAATCCAGACTGAGAGGGATACGATACCCCTGCAGACAGAGATACCTATAATAACTCTAATTTCACTAGGAATCGAACTCATCTGTTTTAGGTAAGGCAGTAGAGAGCCTATTACGCAACAGACGCCAGTTTATCCAGACTGATTTATCTTAAGTATGCTTCAAATTATTAATAGTTTTTAAAATGCCATGCTTCTTTTATTGACTTTGATCTTGCTCTAAAACGGAAATCGTAAACTTATTCTTCCTTTGAGTTGAGTTGTTCCTTTTAGGCCCATCATATAAACCCCTCCTACTCTCTCTCTCTCTCTCTCTCTCTCTCTCTCTCTCTCTCTCTCTCTCTCTCTCTCTCTCTCTCTCTCTCTTTCTCTTTCTCTCTCTCTCTCTCTCTCTCTCTCTCTCTTTGCCTATCTCTCCCTCTCTCTCTCTCCCTTTCTTTCTTTCTTTTGCTCTTCTCCCTTCCATTCTATTCCTCTTTCATCTCTTTCTTACACACACACACACACACACACACACACACACACACACACACACACACACACACACACACACACATACACAAACTCTCTCTTGCTCTCTTTCTTATCTATTTCTCTCTCCATCTCCCAAGGACAGCGTGCGGCCCATAATAGAA
>NW_004797372.1:1210928-1213527 GCF_000002075.1 Aplysia californica
GGCCGCCACCCGGGCAAAATTCAAAATTTCCTTCCAACTGAAAAAGTTTAATGTGTCCCGCGCGCTCATATGACCGCCGCAAAACACTTACGGTACCAAAAAAAAAAAGAAAGAAAAAAAGAGGAATTTTTATAGATCGCAAAGGGCGCTGGCCACAGAAGTGCGCAGCCTTCCACTGGCATGAGCAAGTGTGTACAAATCGCGCGACGGATTCAGCGATTCCGAATATTTCACGAGACAAAGCACGAAAAAATTAAAAGGGGGAAATCGCTTGAAACTTTGAAGCTCTCAAAAGTGAGACTAAAACTCCCACTTTTGCATTTTTTATTTTATTTTGGGGAATTTTTATTCCGGTAAAATACTCGGTTACCTTCTTGGTTACTTGGTTGGAGAATCACGACAGGAGGTACTATACCACTATAATTTACTGTCACCTTTTGCTGCCCTCCTTCTTTTTTAGTCTTTTTAATCAATTGTAACCCTAATCTTCAGCAAATATATGACGTAAAGAATTGAAAGTGTCGTTAAACCGCTGTCAAACTAAAGAAAGTCATCAAATCAATATGCCTGTCTTGCTATCTCTCGTGCTCCCCCCACCTCTCTCTGTCTTTGTCTCTCTCTCTTTCTCTCTCTCTCTCTCTCTCTCTCCCTCTCTCTCCTTATCTTTCTCCATCTCTCTCTCTCTCTCTCTCTCTCTCTCTCTCTCTCTCTCTTTCTCCCTGATCTTACTCTGTCTCTCTCACAGACAAGAAGTCAACAACTCAGCAATATCACAGTTATAAATCTTTTCCACGAGAACCCGCTCTCTACTAATGCGTTTTAAAACCTTCACTCTTCTCAGCATCCCTATTTGTCTCTACTCTCGAAGAGAAGGGTCACGCAGCGAGATCTCCGTGATAACCTGTGTATCAAAATATGAAAGCCCCATCATCACGGAACTGGCAATGCACTGATAACAGCTCGACGGATTGAAAGGAGAGACGGGAAATCACAACAGTGACGATGCTGTGTGCCATAGATAGGAAAAAGCTCTGGGATAATAATGCTTTTCACAGAGAGCACAATGATGTGGCCGCTGCGCTCACCTTCTGTGTACTGGCGTCATTTGATATTTTATTTTCGTTGTTGTTACGTATTTTTATCTGTTTTATACGCCACACCCATTTTCCCCTCACTTAATCTTTTAAAGAAGAGGCAAAGTGACGATGCAAACTTAATTTTCTACCTTATCGTACATAAACCAAGGCTCCGAGACCAGGGGGTTCAGTGTTCACCCATTAACCCTTCACATCGAGTATACAAAACTTACTTTCAGTCAGCTGTTGGTGTGCAAAACGTAGGAGACCTTGTTTCATTAATCATTATTAATATACAAGTACGCATGATTGGTGTAGAAGTACTTTTTTCTAAGAGATGGGACACGTTCAAATGTTTTGCAATATTGATTGAGAGTAAAATAAGATCATGTTAACCCAATATCATAAGATGGTCAATGGTACCTGACAATAGTAGATCTAGACTCGCCCCTCCCCCGAAAAATACAATAAAAGGAGTCTAACATGTGAGTAAATGTATTCCGAAATGATCTTAGATTAGCTATTTCTAACATAAATAGATCAATGAATAAATGGAAATGAATAAATAAAAAAAAGGCAAAACATCAAAACACATACAAAAACATTTTGATAGAACCTGTACACAATGCATTTTTATAGAAAAAAAAAATTGATCTTTATTTTAAACCTAAAAAAACAACATAAAAAACAAAGAAGAAAATAAAAGCCTGAAAAGCTACATAAAAACAAGCGACCTGAGGCAATGACAAAATCATAACCTGTATAAACGATTTTTGAACGTATGAGGTTTTTTATGTATAATAAGTGTGATTGTGGGTTATTGTTTTTCAAATTTTATAAAATTATTTTTTTTGTGTGTAAATGTTTTATGGCGATCGCAACTGCATAACGTCATATATGAGTGCGTGGGACACATTAAACAATTTAAGTTTGGTAGGAAATGTTGAATAAATTTTGCCCGCGTGGCGGCCGAAGCCTACTCTTCTCGATTTTGGACCACCAAGGGATCTTTAACGTGCACAACATGCACACGGGACCTCCGTGATTATCTGTCCTTATCCGAGAAGGCCAGGTGTTAAATCTCACCTACCATAAGATCAGGGGTGTGGTTGAAAGACAGCAGTAAGAAGGATCAAAGGAGTAGCAGTAGAAAGGCTGCAGAAAGAGTCAGGAGCCCAGAGGAGTGGGCAAATGCAGTGAGGGGGTGGGGGCAGAAAATGGAGTTGAAAGAAGACGACAGAACATTGTTAGAGAGCAGGAAAGGGGGTAAAAGAAGAAAACTTAGAGAAGCAAATTTACAGTCGCTGTGCGGATTCGAAGCCGCGACCTATTGAACAAGAGGCGAACACCGTAACCTCTCGACCACGAGAGACCCCCCTCCCCATCCCCCTTGTGATTGGGTATATATGTGTGAATGCTTGTGTGTATGTGTGTCAGTGTGTATTGCTATTGTTATTATTGTTATTAAAATATTATTATTATTATTATTATTATTATTATTATTATTATTATTATTATTATTA
>NW_004797372.1:1213642-1216087 GCF_000002075.1 Aplysia californica
AATATTATCACTAGAATATTATTAATAATAATAATACTCTTACTATTACTATTATCAGTATCATTATTATTATCTTAAATATTATTAGTACTATTACAATCATTATCATTTTTATTGTCATTATTAGTATCATACTTTGAAAATAAGTAATAAATATGCTCTCTCGACACCCCCCTCACCAAAACACCTTCTTTCCACCTTACCCCTTTCCGTGCACTCTCAAACCTTACTGAAAAACTATTGGGTAGGCTATGCAGGCATATTGGGAATACGAAAATGTGTTACTTCCTCTTTTCAGAAGGAATACACTCCGAAAGAAATCATGGATAAAAGACCAAGAGGGCCGGGGGTTGGAGATATCAGTAAGACATCCACGTAGCAAGCTTATAAAGCAAACTAAGCTTGCTAAGGCGAGACAGATTTGAATTCTTTTTCACTGACAGCTTTTCATGAATGTAGATTGCTTGAGGTTGCTCAGCATCTTTCATACGGCGGCTTTCTTGCAAACGTTTTGTTTATGCTGCGGGTACGTGCTAAGGTTTGGTGATTTTTGTGAGATTTCATCTCATTTGATTTGTCTATTTATGTTCAGAATTGTATGTGGACTGACATCTGGGGATAATTCGCTCAATCTTCGCGCCACCCCCCCCCCCCTCCTCCCTCTTCCTGTGATCGACCACTACACTAACATATTTAGCTTCTTCGATGCAGCTCGCAGAGAGCTCGAGTTCGATTCTTTCTCTGAGCAGTTTTTGATTGAACATCCTCGTCCGTCTAAAAGATTGTTGTATCCCACTCTGTCAAGGTTGAACCTGACAGCTTACAGATTGTGTCAAAGAACTCCGCCTCTTAAACGACGTAGATTGCGTCCACAGGGGTGTGGGGGTGGGGTGGGGGGAGGGAGGTGGGGGGGGGGTGGTCGGTTAAAACATTTACCGTCAACTATACTGGCGTCTGTGGTGTAGCAGTTAGGTGGAAATGAGTTTTATTTTATTATTTTTTAAAAACTCTTTTTAATAGTATGGTTTTATGGCGTTCGCAACTGCATAAGGTCATATTATGAGAGCCAAGGGGTGGATGTTAACAGAGAAGTCCAAACGGGGAAACAGGCTTACCCTGGTCACCTCTCTAGCCTAGCCTAAACAGCACACAGTCTTCTTCAACTTTAAAAGCACACCGGGAATAGCAGTTCACAAGAGAGTGACAAACATACAAAAGAAGTAGAGGGAAAATTACCAGAGTAAGGATGAGGAAAGAAAAAGCAGCAGTTCCCCCTATGTAGTTCCGGCACAGTATGAGCATGACGTTGATGAATCAGCTCATTTACAATAATACTGAGCATAAGAACTTGTTAATATCCCCCGTTTGGGAATGGCCTAAAGATAACTTCTGTCAATAGCACTGCCTTGGGGGTAGGGGTGGGGGAGGGAGGTGAGTTCGATGTCTGGGTTAGGAGGTTAAATTCGAGTATCTCTTTCTGTCGACAGAGACGTTACTTGTATCCCTCCCAGCCCCGTTTGGCCCTGACAGGCAGGATTGAAGGAGCTGGCTTCGAGTGGAATTCTTTATTACGATGGATGAAAAAGGCATTTAAAAACCCAAAACAAGACAAAAACAAAACAAAACTAAGTCCTTTTACTGTAACTTGCTCGACTACAGATGCTCCTAGATTGCACTTAATTTGTTTATAAAAAGAATGTTATCGACATCTTTAAGTATCATTCGGTTCGGGGCCTTGAAGTTAAAGCAATGTGGAGTGCTTTATTGGTAGAGTGTGATGATGATGATGATTATTATTTTTTCGTTTCCTTAATGGGCCTGACGGACTTCACGAAGAAATCTTCGAGCGAGAGCGAGGCTCTTTTTAGGCTCCATTGTCAATATGGTTAGCGGCACCTCCACTCGTCCAAATAACTCCATTCGAATTGCCATTTTTCCTGGACATTCAAACATAATTATGTTTGATATCCTCCTTTTCATGGCCGCATCTTCGGCAACATGGGCTGAGCTCTTCATTTACAAAGTTCTTATACCATCTTAAACTCCAATAATGGTCCGACCGCAGTCTCGCTAGCTCAACTTGGTCCCAGCGACATGTGATAGATTTTTGTTCCCGCTTATAGGAGTACCCAGAATACACATCTTCCAGGTGCTGGTACTTAGTTCTACATGGCGGGTCTCTGATTTCTCTCTTGATTATTGGAAAGACTCCTCTGGGTTAGGATATTAAATTCGAGTACTCAAAGTGGCAACTTGTCCCCTTCACGATGGGGAGTACCGTTCTCAACGAAGACAGCCACATCCAATGATGATGATGATGATGATGATGATGATGATGATGATGATGATGATGATGATGATGATGATGATGATGATGATGATGATGATGATGATGATGATGAAGATGATGATGAAGACGAGGAGGAGGAGGAGGAGGAGGAAGAG